>NW_022436958.1:5720434-5806924 GCF_009761245.1 Sapajus apella
TCCTTCCTTCCTTCCTTCCTTCCTTCCTTCCTTCCTTCCTTCCTTCCCTCACCTCTCCCCTCCCCTCCCTTTCCCTTCCTTCCCCTCCCCTCCCCTCCCCTCCTCTTCCTTTTTTCTTCCTCCCTTCCTTGACAGATTCTCACTCTGTCACTTAGGCTGGAGTGCAGTAAAGTGATCTAGTTTCAGTGAAAATTCCACCTCCCAGGTTCAAGCCCTTCTTGTGCCTCAACCTCCCATGTAGCTGGAATTACAAGTATGCATCATCATACCCAACTAATTTTTGTATTTTTAGTAGAGACAGGGTTTCACCATGTTAGCCAGGCTGGTTTTGAACTACTGACCTCAAGTGATCTGCCTGCTCAGCCTCCCAAAGTGCTGGATTACAGGGTGAGCCACAGCGCCCTGCCTTAGCACTATTTTCTTAATATTCTACAAGAAACTACACACACATTTCTCAAGTTTTTAATAGCAAATACCTGGTGTCAGCAGTTCTACTCGGAATAACAGCCAAATTCCCAGGGAAATCTCTGTTACCAGAGCAGAGTAAATGACTTGAATTAGCCTAAACATAGCTACCATGCCCTCTATCATCCACCAAGAACTCCAATTTAAGAATGTCTGTATTTGTGGAGGTGGAATAAGTTTCTAGCTTTCAATTTCATAAGGAACTGTATTAGGTCTCTGAATAGTCTTCAGTGATTCTCTGCAATAGTATTCTGAGAAGCATAAAATTTTGTAGGGTAAACCTTTACCCTTTGCACTACAAGTCTGGTGAGGTTGTAACCAGCTTAAAAATATGTTTTTGAGGTATTGATTTTTACTTGAAGTATAGCTGAGTACTGAAACTTAAAGACTGCCTCCCAAAATGTAATCCACGTATAATTAGTCAAGGATACTCACAGTTCTATGTTGGCTCAACTCAAACATGCAAAGATATTTAGAAAGTAATTTAAACAATATTTAGAAAGTAACTTAAACATTTCATAATCCTCTCAAAATATTATAAAGAGGGATCATATTTGCAATGTATTGCTAAGTTCCTGAAATCTGTTTCTTCATCTCTTTTAAAGCAGCTGTTCTCAAAATATTTCTCTTTCACTCCAAACTCCCTAAAAAATCTTCCTTAAGAGAATACTTTGGGCTCTGCACTCGTTCAGTTCTCCTCTGCTTGCCAGGATTCATTGCTTTCTCCTAATATTCCCAGGTTCAAAGCAATAATGGGCAGGGCCTAAACCTATTAATATTCCCACATTAACTGTTTTTACATTAAAAGGTAATTTTTGCATCCAATCTACAGGTGACAATATAAACAATCAGAGATTAACATGAGGTTGGACAGTCCTCATAACTAATTAATTAATGCTAATATTACCTGTTTTTATGTAGATACGATGCCAGTAAATGTTTGAGAAACTTATATGTAACAAGCACTGAATACAGATTATCTCACTGATTTCAATATATTTGGAAATGCATAAATTGAGATTTACCTAATTGTGTCACAAATTCCAGAAAAGTAATGTTTCTTTTCCTGATAAAAGACACAAAATAAACTAGACTGAATGTGATGGCTTATGATTGGCCTGAATTAAAGTTAAGCATAGCTGTGTCGCTCTTAGATTCCGGGAAGCAAGATCAGCATCTGACTCACCCAAGTAAATTACGTGAATACAATCCAAGGATATTATTTACACCTTTCACACTGGAAGGCAAGAGGTAAACAAGTGGTATCCTAGAGTTACCAATCATTTCATAGAAAAGCTGTGTCGATGAAATAAAATAATAAATTATGATAGTAACATAATTCAGTTGAATATGCCTGTGTGTATGCATGTGTTTTTGTAAAAGGTTAAGTAGTTACTAATCCTTCAGTAAATCCTATGTTCTACATGAAAAGTGCTTGTTCTCCGGGAGGTTTATGTTCCTTGGGCCAATTCATATTTCCATAATTCAGGTTGCCTATATCTTGTATTAGGGTATACAGATAAAAGGGAATTTTTCTGTCTCAAAAAGTTATAGTGGAATCATTCAGAATTTATCACATTTATATATTTTACAGGACTGATATATATAGTAGCTAATATATCAATGTTGTAATATCATAAGTGATCAGTAGGTAATACATTCTACTTTAAAACTTCATATTTGAGGCTTTTAAGTAAAATACTGTGAATCAACACCTTACTTTAAGTCTGTAATTGTGCAAACCATAGTTACTTAAAAAGATAGATCTTTCATCAGGTACACTTCAGTTTAATTTCTTCTCTCAAAACTCATCTAGAAAAGCAATCATATAACATATTCTGAAGAAAACTTGTTGAGGATAGCACTTTAATTAAAAGTATTTTCTTTAGGAAAAAGCCTAACATTGAAGTTCTAACCAACAATTGTCATTATAGATTCTAAGACCCAGTTTTGTAAGGAGATTGCCTTAGGAGCCTGGCTAGATTCCAGGGATGTAATGGCATTACATCTTCCTAATTCTTCACAGAAGATTCAAATGAATACAGTTTTATACCTTGTACTTAAGTATGAGATGTTACCAAAAGCAAACAACTAAGAAAGAACTTCTGTGTGTGAAGTGTATATTGATGGATGGTCAATAGATGGTACATGGAAATGTCATTTTTTATGAAAGGGATTAACACCATTTACTACAGCAGCAAACCTTTGAATGAAACTATTGTATACATTTTATATAAATCATACAAAATAGTTGGTCAGATAAGACAGATAATCTAATATCAAAACTTGTTAAATGTTATGTCATGTTATAACAGTGTTCTCTAGTTAGATCTCCTCATGAAGCAAGCTCTGTGTACAGGGGATATAATTTAAGATAAATATGGTAAAATAAGGGATTAAAAAATACTATTATTCATAGAAACAGGAAGCAGATAATCCTAGGCAGAGAGGGGTAGGTCTCCAGTGAAACCCCACCTTCAAGCCAAAGACAATTTAAAGCCTGAAAGCCCAGCTACAAGTCACATCTGCAGACTGGATTGAGAACCTGTCTTCCTGTTTAGTATACTTTCTTCTGATTGATCCTCACTCTTCACCTGTTTTACATATATCTACCTTTCCCTAATTGGTGTTTTAAGCTCTCATGCCCACCTTTGAGTGGTGTCTTTGTTTTAGCCTTTTTGCATACTCACAAACCAATTGGCACACACTCCCCTATTCTGAGCCACAAAAACCCTGGGCTCAGCCACACTTAGAAAGAATCCACGTGGCTTCAGGTGGGGGACCACCCCCACGTCCCTTCTCTGCTGACAGCTGTCCTGTCACTCAATAAAATTATTTTCCATCCTCTTTACCCTTCAATTGTCAGCCTATCCTCATTCTTCTTGAATGTGGGACGATAACTTGGGAACCCTGGAACTCGGGTACAAGCCATAACACAGGTGGGCTGGGGTACACCCAGACCAGCCATGGCCTGAGCCAGTGAACGAGCCAGGCACAGCCCAGACAGGCAGAGTGGGCGAGTAGTCTCCTGAGGCATGTAGCATGACCCAGGTGGCATTGTTGCCAACCAGAGGTCCGTGGCTGATAAAATGACTGAGAAAAATCCTGTGTCACTATGGAGCACACTGGATTTGCCATATTTATTTGTGCAAATTGGCAGACTAAAGATAACTATGGCCCACAGGCTAATCCAGCCCATAGCTTGTTTTGTATGCTGCTTGAGATAACAATGGTTTTGCATTTTTAAAGAGTGTAAAAAACAAAGAAGAATATTGACTGGAGACATATGTGGCCCACAAATACTGAAATATTTATTATCTAGCCCTGTACAAAAAAAATGCTGACACCCAATTTAAGATTTTTTTTTTTTTTTCCTTTTGAGAAAGGTCCTATTTGAGTGGATTCATCATGGCTAATATGGGGCAGAATTACATAAGTCCTGTTTGAATCTCCTCTATATTCTCAGGTTTATGGGATAATTAAATGCCTGACACCTCTTTAGCTAAGTCAGGTAAGACCACCTGGAACTCCAGGCTTCAAGCCAGGTCCCTTTAAGCAGAATAGCCTGGAGCTGGGCTGAAACTGGCAGCCTAATACTCAGCCCATTACATGATCCACTGGGCTCTGCCACCATAAACACACAGGTAAAGGCCAGGCACATTTTCTGCTGCTGCTACTGCTAAACAGAAAAATACACTTTCTGTATACCAACCAAGACTTTGGAAAGGTCACCTCAGCCACAAAGTTAGAAGTAGCATTTTTTTTCCTTGAGCATCAGACAGAATATATAGACTGTGCTATCCTCATAGTCAATGTCAAAAGGTTATCTGTTATGTATGTTTTTCTTTCCCTCTTTTTCTCCTTTAAGCCATTCTATCATTCAGCTGCTTTCATTTTTATTATAAAAATAAGGTCCAATTAAGTTTAGTAAAATGCAAAAGAAAAAAACAAACCATTGAGCCCAAATAAATAACTTTCATGCCTGATATTATTTCATTGAAAGTCTATGAATGGCTCTTTGTACACGTTTGGAACAATTTATGTCTTTTATACACAGCTATGCTAGAGAAGAAATGCTTTCCTCTTCTCAGCTCTTTTAGGCACATCACATGATGCTCTTCCATGGGAAATAAAGTTGATCACATTATTTCTAACTTCAGTGACCCCTTAACAACATCAAGAATCTTAAAAAGGTAATATGAATTTTCAACAAATATTGATAGATGTGTTATTATTTATGAGATTCAACACTGAAAATAATTTCTGGGGCCAAATGAAGTAACAGGTAAAAATGTATGCCAGTAATGATATTTATTTAAGCTTTATATTAGTGTTTTCAAAGCTTTGTTGGGATAGTAAAATATTTAATATAGAACGTTAAGCTAAAACCAATGCTTAAAAATTGCATGTCAATTCTGCAATGAAAAATAGCCTGGAAACTAAACTGGAAAGAAACGTGTTATGGATTTAATTGTATTCCCCCAAAATTCCTGTGTTGAAGCCCTAAACTCAGTACCTTAGTATGTAACTGTCCTTAGAGATAAGGTTTTTAAAGTGGTGATTAAGTCTAAATGAGACCCTTAGCATGGGCCTTAATACAATTTGACTTGTGTCCTGAGAAGAAAAGGAAATTTGGACATAAAAGGAGACATCGAGGGTATGCAAACAGAGGAAAAACCATGTGAAGACACGGCAAGCAGCCAGCTGAGTACAAGCCAAAGAGAGAGGTGTCAGGCGAAATCAACCCTGCCAGCACCTTGATCTTGGACCTCTGGCCTCCAGAACTGTGAGGAAAAAAACTTCTGTTGTTTAAGCCACCCAGTCTGTGCTATTCTGTAATGACAGTCCTAGCAAACTATACGAGGAATATATTAGTAATACAGTATTGCCATTATTACATTTTACTGCTGAGATTACATCTGACTTTTATGCCTTTACACTTACTCTATATAACGTATTACTTTCCCTTACCTTTTTACTCCCTCCCTCCCTTCTTTCTTGTTTTTCTTCCAACAAATATGTTTTGAGTGCCTTCTGTGTG
Source organism: Sapajus apella (assembly GCF_009761245.1). Lineage (NCBI taxonomy): Eukaryota > Metazoa > Chordata > Mammalia > Primates > Cebidae > Sapajus > Sapajus apella. The sequence goes on from NW_022436958.1 coordinate 5,725,941, forward strand.
GCCAGCTTTTTGAACACCTAAGCACTAGGTATTCGGTGGAATGCATACGTTTGATTCATACCCTTACAAAATTTAAGATAGTGAATTTTAACTATACATTCTTTTGACAAAAACAAAGATTAATAGACAATCCTTCTTAACATTTCTCATAACACAGACAGAAGTGAATGCATACTCACCTCTGGATTAGAACTTATACAAAAGCCTGTTGCAAATAACTCCCACTAAAACAAAGAACAGCCAATGGCTTTCACTTTCGTAAAAGCTATTTGTGTCAAAGTCATCTCTAACCAAAACAAATAGACTCGGGTTGCTTTGTGACACATCCTTCAGCTTCCATTACCTAACAATAATTAGAAAGAAGCTACTGATCTCTAGTAGATAGTAGCCATGCAGTATTTCTAGAGATAGATTCCTATTTTCTTAGAGACCAGCCTCCACCCTACTCCATCCCCTCATTTTATTTTCACTGTAAGTTGGATCTCCCATCCAAAACATTTCCACTAGCTTCAACATATTGTCCCAAAGTTTCAGTAGAGAAAAGACAAAGTGATCAATTAAAAATAAATTGTTTAGGCCAAGCATGGTAGCTTACACCTGTGGTTCCAGCACTTTGGGAGCTTGAGGCAAGAGGACTGTTTGAACTCAGGAGTTCTAGATCAGCCTGGACAACAGACTGAGACCTCATCTCTACTAAAAATAAAAACTACATAGCTGGGCATGGTTGTGTACCTGTCGTCCCAGCTACTCAGGAGGCTGAAGAGGGAGGATTGCTTGAGCCTGGGATCATGCCACTGTACTCCAGCCAGGGTGACAGAAAGCAATACTGTCTTAAATAAATGAATAAGAAATAATTTGTTTAATAAAACTCAATGCCATACACTGCATGGTTTTTGGCAGATTTTCCCTAGAGAAGCATTCCAAAAACTAGAGCATTTATGTATGCTCCAAATAGCACAAAAGGCCATTGGTGATAATGGGAACAATAGTACACAAGGTCATGTTAAATGAATGGTTCATATTCCAGAGCTCATCACATGAACAGCTTCTCCGATATTTGCTATGGTGAGCAGAGTATTGAGAGATCCAGATCACCACTGTCCAATGACATTAAGTTAAAACACTGAATACTGAGTATGCTCACAGGAATGATATGGGAAGGAACCCTCACACAAAGGCTAAATGTAGGCAAAATTGTAAAATATGTGACTTTTATTTATTGTTACTCACTGGTGTCCCAGTAAATGTTTCACAACCAACATTATGGAAAAAAAATATAGGCATTAAAATTATAAATATTACTGATATAAAGGATATATGGCCTATTAATAACAAATAGTAATCCTATATACAGTATGCTTTATTGTAAATTCTCTATAGTCAGCTGATTCTCACAAAGTACTTCAGTTGATTTTGCTAAACTCATATTAGTAGCCAACTTATTTATGTAACTGATGAAGGAGCATGGGTTCAAAATAAAAGTTGGCTGATAATTTTGTTTATTTTACCAAAATGTAATAATGAATATATTTTAGATTTCACCTGTTCGTCAATGACATGAGAGATTTCTTTGCTGAGTTGGATAGCAGTTCTTTAATGTTGGAATAATATTTTCTCAATTTTTTTTTTTTTTGATGGAGCCTCACTCTGTTACCCAGGCTGGAGGGCAGTGGTACAATCTTGGCTCACTGCAACCTCCCCTTCCTGGGTTCAGTTGATTTCTCCTGCTTCAGCCTCCCAAGCAGCTGGGATGAGCTGCACGCCACAATGTACAGCTAATTTTTGTATTTTTAGCAGAGATGGGGTTTCACCATATTGTCCATGGCTGGTCTCAAACTCCTGACCTCAGGTGTGGTCTCCAAAAGTGCTAGGATTATAGGCCTGAGCCCCTGCACCCAGCCGATGTGATACCATTTTAAGTTCAATCTACATTTTTAACATTTTTTAAAAATCCACTAATGTCTTAAATCAACAATGGACAATCAACAAAACAATAAATGAAACCCGGACTTATTATTTGCTAATTTTTGTGGTATAAATATTCCTGATATGGCCAAATTCAAGTTACAAACGTAATTGCCATGAGATACATAGAAGAACACTAGTATGTAGTATTTCCTTATATTACTTTCCACTTTTAAGAGAGTAATGTGGGAAGTAATCTCCAAAGAAAACATGGGGAGTGATCTCTAAAGAAAATAAGAATCCATCCTTAGACATAGTGTATGTTTACTATCTACTAATTATCAGTAACTTTATTGCTAACACAATATTTTCATGTTAGTCATTCACACTAATGTGCAATTACAACAGTCTTAAATAACAAAGACAATAATTAAATGAAATAGAAAGTAGAGTTTTGAATATTTGTTTTTAATATAATTTATTTAATTGTATGCTTATATTGTTCCTTTTTAAGCCATGACTGTATTTAGCAGTCAGCTTTCATAATTTATAAAAATTTCAGAATCAACTGTCATGAGTGGTTCAAAAATGAGCTCTAATACTCCACTGCTTCTGTCAGCGAATGTTTTTTCTTTCAACCCCCCTTTTTTTCTCTAATGATTTTTTTTCCAGGTGCCCACACAGCTCTGCCTTTCCCTGGAGCAATTCCCCTAACATGTCTTCTACCTAAATATTCCTCTGTTTGCTTTCATCAGTCTTTCCACAATCTAATCTTAATAGTTGATGTTAGAAACAATATATGTTAAAGTAATTCACACTAAAATGATATATTCAAAAACTAGCTAATGTATGTCCTGGTCAATAACAGTACAGTACTAAAATGCCAAATAAATGAATATCTAATGGTGAAATTATTGTCTCTATACCAGGGATATTTTGGGACAGATCATTTAAATTCTATTATGTAGCTGATATGAAGATTTGGTAATTAGTACGTTCTTGGCTAATTAGCTATTTGCAGCTCTCTCTGAACTTTGAAACTGACAATTCAAAAAAGTAATGAACCTCTTCTTTGATACAGCCTATCAAGAAACCCCATTTCCATTATTCTTTGCTCACTGTGATGTAGCCATTGTAAACTGTGTTTCCCTTGAATACGATGCTTTTTTTTAGCTGCCACATGTTTGCCCAAATTGCTCTCTCTATCTACAACCCCTTGCCACTCTCTGACCTCTTTCCCTGAGCTTAGCTTTTGATCTTCCTATGTCAGGGCAGCCAGTACTTTCCCTGAGAACCTCTTCTGCCCTTTCTAAATTGGCAGGCCCCTCATTGGCCCCTCATTGCATCCTGCGCATAACTTCATGGTTACTCTTACTTGATTGTAAATGCCTAGTGATTTCTACAACATTTGGCTGGGAATTCCACAAAGTCAGGGAGCAAGTCTGCCTTTTTCTTCAGCATTTTCTGACATTCAGAGTGACGACAGGTATGTTGTTGGCACTTGGCAAAAGCTGGTTGAATGCAAAGCCGATGATTCGGAGAAGGAAAAACCAGAGCACTGAGATCAGGAACACACTGCCTATTTATTTCACTCTCAGGTTATAATTGTATTATTTTGAAGTTCTTTTAAAGAGGATACATTGTACTGGATTGAATTTGACTGGATGTGCAGCTGGTTAGCAGTAAGCTGCAGCATTAGCACCAGCTTACTGGAACGCCACCTCCTATATTCCTGAAAGTCCCCTAGGGGATGCAGAAAGTTGTTTAAAAGTGATGCCTAATTATACAAGTGAGCAAAGAAGGATCTCTAGACACTAGAATGCAATTGCACATTTGCCTGTTTTATTCCACCAGCTTGAGAAATTCACACACTCCGTATAAAATGACAGAAATGTTTTAACTATGGTCTGCTAGGAATGGAGTAGCTACATCTCCTCTCCAGTAAGTATGAGCCAAATGTGAAAGTAAATGAAACCTTGACAAAACTTCCTGACTTTCCAATACGATATACTTATTTTGCAGATAAAGAAAAGTTATGACACATTACATCATCTGTCAGACAAGCTGCTTGAGTCTCAATTCAGTAATCATCACCGGAAAAGAGAAGAATGATGCTTTTGATCAAAGCAAGTCAAGAAAGGTTGTGTCCTCCTCCTCACACTTTTTTGGAAAGCAATCCTATTCAAATTTAAAAGTGAAGCCACTTTCTCCCTCCCTAACAGTATTGAAACCTAAGAAACAAGAGCACAGCCTTAAAAGCTATTACTCTGCAGCTAGTACAAAAGGAGAGGGATTTGCATTAGAACAAGTGTTAAGAGTTGAGCTTCAGGCAAGGTAAGATCATTATTTATAACAAGCTGATCTGCTTCTATATGATTAACAGAAAAACAGTGAATTAATGTTGTTATCTTAATATTGTTTAAATGGCCTCTAGATGTGGTATGAAGCCATGCCAGGGAGAGTGGTTAACACAAAATAAATGTGAATTCAAGAGAGGGTTCTGGGAAACATTTTCACCTGGTGTATGCTTAATTAATGACCTTGAAATCATAAGCTCTCATAAGCCTCTGGTGTATGGTCTTATTTTATTTGGGGAGACGGGACACAGCCTGATTTAATGGGATTTTCTTCAGAGACTGGTAAAACTGGTAAGCTTTTGGATAATTATCAGCCATTTTAATGATTCCTTCTTTTCAAAATGTGCTTCACACCCTAGGTTACCCAGGGAAATGGATGAGGAAAGTATGGAACTAGAATGGGTAGTGTTTTATTGCCTGCAACTGTGTGCTTGCATAGAAAGCCGGACTTTTGAGACACAAACAACAAACCTTCTAATATCCCCCAAATAAAGCTTCATTAAATGACTGCTTCAGAATTAATCAGCCAGGATGTGGGCCACTGGTGTAATGGATAAAGAGGTCTGACTATGGATCAGAAAATTCCAAAACTTTTCTTTCATAATAGGAAAACTCAGTGTTTAAGTAGGCTTAGTTGGGAACATTATACTAATTGTCCTGAGACTTGAAGTGTCTTCATCAAGTGGGCTAAGAGCCTATATTTCAGGGATCTTATTTCTGCCTTTAGGCTTCAGGTGGAGGAATCCTTATTAGAGATATGGCTGGATGCTTTTCTTTCTATCTTTTAAAGAATAAACTACATAGGGAAAGTTGTGGGCACAAGACAAACTGAAGGCAGAGAGGTGTGCAGAGTAAATATTTATAACACGACATTTAAATTCAGAAGAATTATATTGCGAAGCAGTGGGGATGATTGTAAATAATATCAGAGATGCCTGGACTAATTGCAGAAACACACCCAAATTTACCAGAGGCTTCGTGGTAAATATGAGATATGTAAAAGAAAGAGTGTTCCATTTACTGAAAGATTCTTCACATTAATGCCATAGGCAAACATTGGAGAGTACTACAGGTTCAACCCAGTAAACACCCCTTTGCCTATGTATTGCTCAGTTTTTCCAAGGCAATAATGAGAAGGTGATAAAGCATCTTCACTTTATATTAGTTTTTTTTTGGAGGGGAGGGGTGGGAAGTCTGCCGCCTTCCTGTCCTTGTCCTCCTCCCTTTTTGTGACAATTGGGTGCTCAATTTCTTGACTTCTTTGTTTCTGCCTACCTGCTTATTCTCCTTTCTCTCTGGTAATTACTTCCTTGAATGTAGGTGCATAATATAGCTCTTTTGGCTCCTGTAGTCATTGACACTAGAGCAGCCAGTATTACCCGGGCCTCTAGAAAGTGACCATGAAATGACCCAAGAGCTGTTGACTGTTTATTAAAAAAAATCCATATAAGAATCTTGCACTGCCTCCTAATGAGCCTGTGTTTTCACACTGCCACATGAACCTTCACATTTTTATTACTTGTTTATTAAATTTTAAAAATTAATACGTATGGATTTGAGATACAGATTTTGATAATTCTGGACTCCACTCTGGTAGCCCAACAGCAGAGTATATCTGTACTTTTATTGAACAACTATCAATAATAAGAAATCAACTTGGCCACTGTACATTGGAGTCAATTCTGCTTTCCATTTTGGCTAACCCTTGCAAACATGTCCCAGAACCAGTGAGGAGGAAGAATTCTATGATTTTATTGTAGGGTTTTATTATTTTCTGAGTAATATAATAGCTTTGAAGAAAGTGTTAAGATTAAAAGAATACTATGGTCAAATTTCTTTTGAAAATGTGTACTTTTTTATTTTAACTACAAAATTCTCATAATCCTCAATGGATTAGTAGACACTGCGAAGCATAAAGAAAGAAGGTAGATGCTTCATAAAACAAAAACCAATCTCCTTGATTTTAGAGTCTTTTTACACAAAATTTTGTCGGGCCAGTGCTTCACAGAATACACTTTGAAAAATTCCATTTCATTGTAAGCTTTCTGGTTAAATGAACATAACCTCAGCCTAATGCAGAGGGGAAAATGTAGTATGTATATTCAACACCTTCTCATATGCCATACAGTTTATTAATATACCAATGTGATGAATTGAGTAGTGTTTCCCAAGAAGATATGCTGAATTCCTAACGCTGGCACCTGTGAATGTGACTTTATTTGAAAATATGGTCTTTGCATAAGTAACCAAGTTAAGATGAGGTCATTAGGGTGAACCCTAATACCAATGACTGGTAGAAGAAGCAGACTGAGACCCAAAGGCAGTGATGTACAAAGAAAACACAACGTGGGGACACACAGGTAGAATGCCATGTGTAGGCCGAGGCAGAAATTGGAGTGATATATCTACAAATGAAGGAATGCCAAAGATTTCCTGCTTTCACCAAAAGCTGAAGAAAAGACATAGAATAGATTGACTCTGAGAGCTCTCAGAAGGAACCTGCAGCAACTGACACTCTGATTTTAGACTTCCAGCCTCCAGAACTGTGAGAGAATAAATTTCCCTTGTTTTAAGCCACCCAGCTTGTGATATTTTGTTATGGTCACCCTGGCAAACTAATAGAGATTTTTATACCTGGATGTGGAGTGTCCTCTTTTGAGAAGTGTCTGTTCCTACCACAGAACTTAAAGTATAATAAAAAAATAATAATTTTTAGTCTCTAAATAAAAACAATTTACATAAGTATATTGTGTTTATAATAGATGGACTAATATAAAAGAAATTAAAATTAAACTAGTGATGGTACTTGAAACAAAAACTCAATTTCCTTGAAGAGCAACAATTAAAAGTTTCAGAAAAAGAAAAGAACATACAAATTTGAGATACAAATTTGAGGCCACATATGAAATTGATTCTCAAGTAAGGTCTTAGCATTTATTCCTAGAATAAGATTTGGTAACAGCTGGGTTGACTTTAATGGCATAAATCCTATAAACAGTAATAGCAAATGAAGATCCAATCTTCCATAGAATATATAAAGGCCATAAAAAATGATGACTGTCTTTATTCTTAAGTTAATCAAACTGCCACCCAAATCCCTGTTGTTTAAAAAAATGCTGTATAAAATGATATAGACTTTATATGAACAATTCAATATGTTACACAATGAAAACAATAATCATATTGACTCCCCCACTGCCATTTTCTCTTTAGGAACTTTCATATATGACCATACCTGCTCTTTTAAGAATTGCCGACACTCTGCTATCAATTAGTTTAAAATTCTCTCTTGTAATATTTGCATATACCTGACTTTCTTGCAAGAAAGATCTTTAATTTACACTAGTCATTCAATAGATATTGTATAGATTTACAAAGGCTAACAATATTTAATTCATGAAAATATGTATATCTAGGAAATATTTATTTATATTCCTCAGGTTTATAAGCATAGTTCTTTTTAAAAATTTTTTTGCAGGCCGGGCGCGGTGGCTCACGCCTATAATCCCAGCACTTTGGGAGGCCGAGGCGGGTGGATCACGAGGTCAAGAGATCGAGACCATCCTGGTCAACATGGTGAAACCCCGTCTCTACTAAAAAACTACAAAAAATTAGCTGGGCATGGTGGCGCGTGCCTGTAATCCCAGCTGCTCAGGAGGCTGAGGCAGGAGAATTGCGTGAAACCAGGAGGCGGAGGTTGCGGTGAGCCGAGATCGCGCCATTGCACTCCAGCCTGGGTAACAAGAGCGAAACTCTGTCTCAAAAAAAAAAAAAAAAAAAAATTTTTTTTGCAAATACCAGGTAACACCTTAGTGCTTACTGCACACAAAAGATTTCAAACATACATCTGTGGCTGCTAGTTTGGTGCTAAGACTTTCAAATTAATCACTATATTTCTCTGGTGTACATTCGCTCTTTACTGTTTTTGCTGCCTTATTCAGTATCATTTCTAAGTACTGTTTTGTTGAACTCTTCAGTTGCCACTCTCTAATTTTTCTGCTTTCTTTCTCCCACACTTCACTACCTAGAAATCATCATTCAAAGGACAGTCCTCTCCCCAGATCTCCGCTTGAGCAAACAGACTTACAGTATTCTTCAAGTTCTTGCATAAATGTTAACACATCTGCCATGTCTCCACCAACTCCTGCAGGTAGTGTTATTCAGTCCGTATCTTTATTTCATTTTATTTTAGCATTGGGATATATCTCTATGAAATGGCTTACTTTATTTTGATTATATTTTGGTGTTTGCATTCCAAGTGGAATGTGTGCTAGTAAAGGCAAGAACTGTGTATTTTTTACACACCTATCTCTAGTGATTGAACAGAACCTTTCACACTTTGAATCTTCAATAAATACTTTATAAACAAACATAAAAATAAAAGAAGTCTAGAAAGAAGAAAAATCAAGTCAATTGCTATGTGTGTGGTTGCTATGGAAGTCACAGTGTTGCGGAAAATAAACAGACTAACTTATGTGAGCATCTTTATTTCTATGGGTGCAGTTTCAGGAGTCTAATTTAATAAGGTGAGGTATCATTTGGCTGGACTGCAGGATAGAATTGTGCATATTAGCCTTTAAAGTAATTTTCAGAGATTAATATGGTTATTTTTATTTCTATAAAATTTTCTCTCGATTTGTAGTATCTATCAATGCTTTCCTTGCTTCGCCAGTATTTTCTTAGTCTTTTCTCATAAGATTATGGTAAGATAATATGCATTTTTATCTTCAGATAATACAAAATGAGTTATTCAGTAATAAGTGTTCAAAGCAAATCCTTCTACAATACTGATAGATTCACAAGATAGGGGAAATAGAAGGAATTCTAGGCCTTAAAAAATGTAATTAATGCCGTTTACTTTTTGTCACTTTTTATTTTACTTTTCCAATGTAAAATTGTAAACACTCAAAAAGTAGAGAGTAGTATAAAAACTCCCATGTATGCAAGCAATTAGCCATAATAGTTATGAGTGTTTGCACCTATCCTAGTGATTTTATTCCAAGGCTTAAAACAAAACACAACAGGAACTTGAAAGTTATTATTAGTAGTTTTATAGGACATCTAGGCTATTTTTTCAAGAAAGAAAGTGAAGACATGCCCCTATTGCAATGAAAATCAGAAAAACGATGCTTGCAAAATGTCCAAAGAAAAGTGCTGAGTGTTTGCTACATGTGAGTCATACGCACTCACTTATGGTCATGCATTTATTTTGAAGTCTGAAGGGTAAGGAGAAAGGACTTGCCCTTAAGCAGAAAATGTTTGTACTTTCTGTGGTGTGTGTGTTTGTGTATGTGTCCCACCAGTCATTTATTGTCTTTCTTTCACAAATTGGTGGTGACAATGATTACAGCAAAAGGCAACTGAGAATCCTATCCTTCCACAGATTTCTATAAAAGTTGGATATTCTTTTGCCTTGAGTTCATTAACTAATGAAAATTCTATTTATTTCAACTTCCAACAAAAGTTTTATGTCTTTTATGTGCAAGACAAGGTCAGTCTTTTTTTTTAATTACTCAATTATTCACTTATTCCTTCATTCATTAAACATTTAGGGAAACACTGTTTCTCCTCCATTTCTCTAATTATAGTTAAACTTATAAATAAGCAATACTTTGATCGAAATAAAAACTAAGTGCCATGAGAACATCTATAAAAATAAGTAGATGATTTACGTGACCACCAGTTTGTGGTCCATCTCTCTATTCAGAGAGTAAGTCAGGATGCTACTACAATAGTCTATCAATAAGAATTAAACTTCAGGGATAGCAGTGGAAGTGCAACATACCTGGTGCCACATATTGCACCAGGTGTGTTTGGTGTGCTGAGCTTACCTGATCCTCCTGTCTTTAATCTCTGCTGCTGAATATATGGACCTAGATGGCCAATACCACACTTCTGTACCTCATGGGACAGGATTAAAGTGGGTAACTGAATAAGAGTAAGAGAGTCCATCCAGAGGCTGAGCCTTGCCAAATAGTTACTTTTTCATGTTACAGAATTTGAAGGTAAAGAGGTAAAGAGGAAAATACAGTACATACTGGTAGCAAGACAGAAGCAAATTTGTGTAGTTCAAGCGAGTTGCATTAAAGCAAAACTTTACAGGGAAGATTCAAGGATTTTATCTGCTATGGTCTCTCATGGCTGTCTTGAACAGAATAACTCGCCTATTAAAGCCCCGTTGATTTCTACTGAGTTAGTGCTTGCTATCTTGTTTGATTTCTCTATACAATTACTTAAAACATTTATACCACTCCCCACTTCAATCTGCTTTTCTTGAGACGTTTTGGGGAATTTCTGCTTTTTATAATCATAGGGCCTGACCTTGAATAGGTATTATCTGCGGAACCACTGTCCTATCTCTATTACTGTACTTAGCACTTCCATTCATTTTCATATGTTTTACATAGTAATCTATGAACTCTTTAACAACCAAAGGAGCTAATACTTTGTATTTTATTCCCATATCCATCTTACACCTTGGGACATTACTGGGCTTAATAAATGTTTGTTAAAATACTAAATGATCAATGCATATTAGAGATATTGAAGAGGTAGGATCGGGGGAAATTACATTTGATTGGATGAAGGGAAGAGAAACTAAAGGTGATTCTGAAATTCAATTAATTTGCATTATAATCTGCCTGTCTGATTAGTTTCATTTAAATATGTACTAGGAAATTTTCTGTTTCTTAAAAAAAGTGTAATAATCAACCACATATTAAAAATGATATTAAGAATCTGTGAGTTTGCGAATTAATGAACTCAAATTATCTCTAGCTTAGTTCAATAAGAGTAGCAAAACAGCAATGTCTCATTAGAAACATAAATAAGATGAGAGGATAGATGCTTGGATACTTTTGATACATGAGATGAAATTGGCAGAATACAGGTACAGCTTTTACTTATCTCTTAAGGAAGCTATACCTTCTGGTAGAACCCTAAATTGAGAACATGATTCACCCACTCTAAAGCCATCCTAGTAACAGATTAAAAGGGGTTAATGTTGATGATTACCTGATATAATTATTTCATGCTACTTATAACTATTTTTTAATTTATTATTATTATTTTTTAGGTCTCACTCTGTCACCCAGGCTGGAGAGCAGTGGTGCAATCATGGCTCACTGTAACCTGGAACTCCTGGGCTCAAGTGATCCTCCTACCTTGGCCTTCTGAGTAGCTGGAATTACAGGCAGATGCTACCATGCCCAGCTATTGAAAAAAAAAAAAATGTAGAGATGGGATCTTGCTGTGTTACCCAGGCTGGTTTTGAACTCATGGCTTCAAGCAATCCTCTCACTGCAGCCTTCCAAAGCTCTTGGCTTGAAGGCATGAGTCATCATGCCCAGCCATAACTGGTTAGATTTTGAATTCAATATACTTTATACATTCATAAAAGGTCTATAAAGAAGATTAGCAAATAGGCAATTTGTGACATATACTGTCCCACTCTATGAACAGCTTTTAACAAAACTATTATGTAACATTGATTATTCTAACAAGTTAATTGATAAGGACATGACTGGCTGCATCTCTCAAAAAATAATCATTTTAATTTCCCTAAATCATGAAATAAATAGAAATGACATGCAGTAAAGGCAATACAGGTTTTATTCTCTCTCTAGGTGTTCATTTCAGACATATTAGATGAGAAGGAAATGATATTATTTCTATGCTGTTATTTTAGTGAGTCAAAATAATTTTCTGACTTTTCATAAATGCATTGAATATGTTAATACCTATTTTATAGAATTATTTTCTGTTCAAACCATTCAAGGTGGAATAATAGACACAAAAATTAAATATACTAAATCACTGAAATCCCCTTTCTTACTCTGTTTTTAACACTGTTTTGGCTTTTCTTTTTTTTTTTTTTTTTTTTACTCATTTAAATGAAGACACTTTTTGAGAACCCATTTGGTTGAAGTCTTAGTTACAGTATTGATTTTTTAAGTGGCTTGTATCATTCAGGTTAGTTGAACATACTGGGAAAGTTTCCAGACATTGGCAGAAACCCAGACTGAACTTTCTTCCAAAAAGTCATGAAGAATTTCATTAACCTTTTAACAGAAAAAAAAAAAAAAGATATATTTCTCATTTGTTCAATTCTAAGGCCATGTATTCCCTGGAGAACAAAAGTAGCCAGACCATAGCATGATGCTTTTTATTTCCATCAGTGTTTGTACTGGAAAAAGTAAAATGTTGAGATTGTCTCTATACTCAGTAACACAGACCTGGTGAGTTCCAATGTTCGTATGTTTTACATACATTGAATGCATGTAAAATTATATATGCCTACAATACCTTAGAATGATCATCAACGCTCATACTGTTGCTGAGTCAGTACAATCTCTTACAGGTCTTTCTCAATTGGCAAATTGATAAAAAAAAATTAAGTGGAAAGGGGAAAACCAATATTTATGAATTTAAAAGAATTTTAATTATTTCTTTTTGCAAAATTAACATGAATAATGATGAATTCTGATCATTGCCTATTGTATTTGGGATAAATGACTTGATAAGACAAAAAATACCAGAGAAGTAAAGTTAGAATTAAATACAGAGACGAATTCAGGCAAAATTTTATCATCAGTGTTACACAAGACTTAATTCATGAAATGAATTTTCTAGACGTAAATGAACTTACAACATATTCTTTTAAACTACAAGTAGGATTAAACTAATCATAGAACCGCTTCAGGGATGTCAAAATTAAGGGCTATTTGGACAATAATTGATAAATCCAGCATTTTCCTAAACTCATGAAAACCTTAATACATTTAAATATTTAGATTTAGTCAGAATTTTTTGCAGGACCAGAGGCAGAAAATGAAATAGTTTCTCTCACAATTTTGTCGTAGATATTTCTTTCACAATTTTGAGTTTTGGGATTTGATTTGAAAATAAAAGAATAGGGAAAATATTTTAGAGGAATAAGTAAAAAAGGAAAGAAAATGTGAAAGGAGAAGTAGATCCAAAAATACAGGTGAAATATTATTTGTTGCTCTTATTTATATATTTATGAGATGGCGTTTTGCTCTTGTTGCCCTGGCTTGAGTGCAATAGCTGATCTCGGCTCACCACAACCTCTGACTCCTGGGTTCAAGGGATTCTCCTACCTCAGCCTCCTGAGTAGCTGGGATGAAAGGCATGCACCACCATGCCTGGCTAATTTTGTATTTTTAAGAGAAACAGGGTTTCTACTACCTGGTCAGGCTGGTCTCAAAATCCCAACGTTAGGTGATCCACCTGCCTCAGCCTCCCAAAGTGCTGGGATTACAGGCATGAGCCACTGTGCCCAGCTCATTTATCTCATTTTATAGAAAGGGATTTATCTAATTAATGGATAATTTTATTCTTAAATTTAGAAAAATGAGAATTCAAAAATTCTACATTATACATTTAAATTGCTTATCTATGAACATCACAGCATGCTTCCAATTTTTAAATTTCTTTATAGACCTTAGAATAGTACATTTAAAAAATGTTGAATAAAAAGAAAATGAATTCTTTTTGATTTATGTGACTTTCATGTCAATTACTGTACTCAACTTCCTTGTTAGAACTTGCACATCAGCAGGTAGTATGGGTTTCTGTTACAGACCTTTCAATATATCTACTTAGAAACTGCCCTTTGAACCCCAGCTTCTTGCTATCACATCAGCATTCACAATACAAATGGTTGCATTAACTATTTCAGGACTATGTTAGAATCCATGTTTATTGACATGCTATGTATCCATACATTTTCTCTGGAAAGTAAAGAGGAAGAGTTCATTGTCTCTACAAATAATATCAGCCAAATAATTAAAAGGATTGCTAGTAGCTATCCTATTTTTTGTGCTGCTGGGGTGACATTGTGAACCTCTGATGTTCTCTAGGTAGCTGTCCTGCTGCTCATTCCAAATTTGTCAGGTTATTTGGCACCTGATCTGACCTTAATGTCTAAAATGAACTGCTGAGCTATGAAGTGTTCTGATTTTTTGGATGCCTTGCCAAATTCCTTCCCCAACCCCTGCCACCTTTAAAATAACAAGGTCAATCACACAAAAGAAAGATGGCAGAGTTTCAGTTCCAGTGATGCTGATTATCAGCATAACACATATGGTTCAGCATGACATCAACTTGTCCTTGAAGACTACAGCAAGTCCAGCTGAAATTGGCTAAGATAAAGCAATTATGAATAAAAGTGCCCATTTTTCTAAAGATACTTTACCAACCATCTAAGAAGGCACATTTTAAAATTTGTCTTCCAAACTATAATCACTTAATTTTTTAAAAATCACTTTTAAAGAAAACATTAATGTTAACTCACATTGGCCATAGTCAAATGAAACCAAAATCAATCAAATAAATTGTAGAGTTTTACAATTTATTTGTCATGAATCAGTTGAGTTATGAATCGGTTGTAAAGATGGTAAAACAAGCAACTATTTGTGGCAATGGTATATAATGCTCTATACCCTAAGAATTCCTTTCTTAATATTTTGACCAAGCAGAATCCAGAGAAGTGCTTTCTTATGAAATAATCTACACCTTCATCTTTTACTCGTTACTTAAATACTACCTTTCATTTTATCTTTTCTAATTTCTTGATGGTGATCCTCACTGTTCTCAAGGTACAGGTTTTGTAATTTAGTCTTATATACACTCACTGAAAATACCCTCAATGTTACCTGAACAGCTCATAGTTTTACCTTAGACTTCACCCACTTTGGTATAGAGTAACAAGCAAGCAAAATGATACCACAAAGTTCTGATCCCCTCTTCACCTGGGCAACATAAAGACATGTCATGACTTCTAATGCATACAGAAACAAGATTAGTACATAATAAATACATAGCATGCAAGGAATAAAATTAGTATATTGTATATACATTCTACAGTAAGTTATCGATATAGTAAGTAAATCTTCATTTGAGAGCCCTTAAAGGCAGCTAGTAGGCTACAAGTTGTTTTTTTATTCATCCAGACAAAATTTTTATTACCGGCCAGTCATAGGCATATTATTATACAACCTGAGTAGATATATTACAGAACTTTAAAGTAAAACAAATGTCAATAATCAGCTAACATTTTATACATGAGGAGAGGTTAAGTAAAACATCCAAAAGTATCAACAGCTAGGTTGAAAAAAAGAGGACTAGAATATTGATGTTATTCTTTCCATAAAACTATGGTTTATCTTTGTTTGGAATAGCTAATATATACTTTTTATATCTATTTAGAAGATTATTGCTTTGATAATACAACAATATTAAAAATACTGTTGGCAATATATTTCCCTGTTTATAAGTTCTATCTATATATCGACCTATATATCTATGTATCTATCTGTACTTATCTATTGATTGATATAGGCCCAATAATATGCCAACAGATCAGCAGATTTACAATTTATAGTTACCATTGTCAAAACCAAACTTTAATACTATTCATTTTACCCTCTCCTTTTTACAAATGTAACTGATGAAAGGGTTGAAATTTAAAACAAAAATAATGTCTCCTCCTCCTAGTAGCAAATTTGTTCTATAATAATTAAAGGTAGAGTAATTCAAATTAACAAGTTGTTTCGTTGGTCTTTTCTTCCCACTTTTTAAATCATAGAATTTATTCAGCTGATGAAGTCTTCAGTAAGACACCAACACAATACCAACATGATTCAGCAAAATCATATGTAATTATTCAAACATGAAATAGTACCTTGAGTGAGGTAATTAATATTATACTCAATGATAGGGTATTTCAATTGCCTGAGATAACGGATTTTTAAAAAATGTGTTGAATCATATATCCATTCTAATTAGGGCTAAGAAAAGTCAGAAGAAAGTCAGATGAAAAGCATACTAAGGGTATTATGAAAATATCTGCTACACAATTTTTTTTCTCATTTTTCTAAACACTCTTTCCTTTGTGCTTCCATTTTGTCCACTTATTTTAACCTTTTATCTGTTACTGAAAGAATGTAATCTTCTTGAGTGTATATGCTCTTTTTTACCTTTTTATTCTCAGGCATAGTACGTGATTGACTTACCGCTCTGTACATCTATGCTACATAAGTGAATGAATAAATATATTATGCATTTACATATGATGTTAGATATCTTAAACTCTGTAGCTACTTTTAACAGACATCAATGTTACATAAACTTCACTGAGTATACGAATCGCCTCGGATTTTTATTAAGAATACAGTTTCTTAGGACTCTTTCTTGAGAGTATTGGGTCTTGACTGGGAACCTATAAGATTAAAACTGCCCTAGGGAAGTATTATAATCAGGTAGTTTGAAATAATCTAGAGAATTCCATATTTAGATGGAATCTTTCGAGAGCATTAAGAAATACATTTAACTTAAACTTATATTGTTTATATTTTACACAGAATAACTAATTATTTATTTTCCTTGATTTTATGAGACGATTTCACACAGCAAATCTTTATTCAGCCCTATTTGGAGGTTCTAGACATACAGAGGTTTAAACACATACTACATGGCTTTACAAAACTGATAGAAACAAACATTCAAAAATAAATTATAAAAGAGCCCAGAAGTAGACCCACATAAATACAATGGATTGACATTTGACAAAGGAGCAAAGGCAATACAATGGAGAAAAGATAGTTTTTTATCAACTAGTGCTGGAACAATTGGAAACCACATGTTAAAATATAAAGCTAGACTCAGACCTCACACACATCACAAAAGTTAACTTGAAATAGATCACAGACCTAAATGTAAAATGTGAAACTATGAAGCTCTTAGGAGATAACGTAGGAGAAAATCTAGGTGACCTAAGGTATGAAGATAACTTTTGAGATACAGCACTAAGGATATAAACTATGAATATAATAATTGATAAGCTGAACTTCATTAAAATTAGAAAATGTTGCTCTGTGAAAGACAATGTCAAGAGGTGTAAGAGATCAGTCAGGGTGGTGGGAGAAATTATAAGGAAAGATGCAAACCTTCTTGAAAGGCTGGGAGGTTCTGCAAAAGCTTCAAAACAGAATAATAGCTGAAGGCAGCTAAATCCTCTTATACTGAGTTTGAGGGCAAAGGATAGATAACAAGGGAATTTAAAGGAATTTATCTAGATAAATTTGTTTACTTATGTCTCAGGAAACCAGCCTCTGATTATCCCTTCTAAGGACTGCTCTCTACTTGGGGGGTTGACAATGTTAATTACTCTCAAATTGTTTTTGTGCCAGGCCTTTGTAATCAAATCTGTACTAAATAAATAAAAACAGCTCCAGCTTATTGGGTCTGCACTCTCATTGGTGGTGCTAAGCCGTGCAGTACCCTAGCCATGCTCTCAGGCAAAATACCTGTGTCTGCGTACTTCCGTCACCTGTCACTCGGCCAGAGTCTGTGAGACAGACTCTGCAAAGAGAATGAGAAGCCACAGACCAGAAGAAAACATTTACAAAAGAAATATCTGCTAAAGGACTGTGTATAAAATATACAAAGAACTCTTGAAACTCAGCAATAAGAAAATGAACAACTTGATTCAAACACGGGCAAAGGATCTAAACAGACGGAAGATGGAAAATAGCATATGAAAAAATGTTCAACATTATGTATCATCAGGGAACTTCAAATTAAAACAATAATAAGTTGCCACTAAATACCTATTAGAATGGCCAAAATCCAGAACACTAACAACACTAAATGCAGACAGGAATGTGGGGCAACAGGAGCTCTCATTCATTGTTGGTGAGAATGCAAAATGATACAGTCACTTTGGAAGACAGTTTGCCAGATTTTTTTCAAAACTAAACAAATTCATACCATACAATTCAACATTTTTGCTTCTTGAAGTCTACACAAATAGTTGAAAACTTATGTGCACACAAAAGCTTGAACACAAATGTTTATAGCAGCTTTATTTATAATTGCCAAAGTGTAGAAGGAATCAAGATAATCCTTCAAAGGTAATTGGGTGAGTAAATCAAGGTATATAGAGACATTGCAATCTTTTGCAGTGCTAAAAAGATGCAGGTATCAAGTAATTGAAAGACATGGAGGAAACTTAAGTGCATGTTTCTAAATGGGGGAAGTAAATCTGAAAAGACTACATACTGTATGATTCCAGCTATATGACACTATATGAAAAGCAAGACTATGAAGACATTGAAAAGATCATTGGTTTCCAGGAGTTAAAGGGAAGAGAGGAATAAATAAGTGGAGCACAGAGGATTTTAGGCAGTGAAACTACTCCATGATACCACAGAAGAATATCACTTTACATCTGTCAACATCTATGCAATGTACAGCAGGGGTCCCCAACCCCCAGGCAGTAGGCCAGTACTCCTCTGTGGCCTATTAGGAAGTGGACAACAGCAGGAGATGAGCTGTGGGCCAGCCAGCATTACTGCCTGAGCTCAGCCTCCAGATCAGCTGCTGCATTAGATTCTCATAGGAGCACAAACCCTTTTGTTAACTGCGTATGTGAGGGATCTGGGCCACATGCTCCTTATGAAAATCTGATGATAAATATAATGCATTTGAATAATCCTGATATTATTCTCCTCTACCCTTGGTCCATGGAAACACTGTCTTCCAAGAAACATAATTTCATAATTATGGATAATTATGCTATATCAGTATAATTTCATTGATTATAACAAATGCATCAACCTAGTGCAGGATACTGATAGTAGGGAAGGCTGGTGGGAGTCGGGAGGTCAGAAAGTAGAAGTAAGAACTCATTGATTTGATGGATCAATGGAGATAAAGCTCAATTTTGCTGTAAACCTAAAACTGCTCTCAAATTCTATTAAAAAATAAATTACAATACTATGTGGAAAGATTTGGCATATTTTGAAGGTTCAAAGGTAATCCACAATTAGGTGGCTGGGTAAAAGTGTAAACAGGGTCTCTGATAAGAGAGTAGGACTCGAGGGCTCTGTAATTCGCTGTACTTATAAATCTTCACTCAGACTTTACATTACAGAGCAATGCCACCAACAACCAAATGCTACTTTTCTAATATATCTTGTGACATTGGTAATAATAGATGATGAAAATCAAACGGTAAACACAACTTCCTTTTGTGCTTGATATGATGGATCAATGGAGATTAAGATAAACATTATATTACATTCAGAAAGAGGGTAGGTCTCAGAAATTTTGTTAGCAGTCTTGTTTTCCTAAGCTTATCTCTGTCTCCTTATTGGTCAGTTATTATAAAAGCAAATTGTACTCACTCTCTTAATGTTGGGTAAGCAATGAATAGGATGTAAGAAAACAATTTTCTTGATGGAAAAGCTGATGCTTATAACAGAATTCTGCTGTGGAGTGGCTTATGAAATTTTTAGAAGCAGGGTTTTAAGAGTAAACATAATGAACAAGGCAAGATAAATGTCTATCAGTCTTCAAGCAAGGTTGCCTAGAGTGGAGGGTGAAGGGCAGAAGCTGTAATTATTTTCTGTTAGAAACAAGTTTTTAATTTGATTTTTTTGAAATAGGGTCTCACTCTGTCACTCAGGCTGGAATGCGGTGGCACAATCTCGGCTCACTGCAATCTCTACCTCTGTACTCAAGCAATGCTCTCACCACAGCCTCCCAAGTAGCTGAGGCTACAGGTGCATGCCACCATACCCAGCTAATTTTATTTACTTTTTTAGAGATGAGGTCTCATTATTTTGCCAGAGGCTGGTCTTGAACTCCTGAGCTCAAGTGATCCTCCTGCCTCACCCCTCCAAAGTGCTAGAATTACAGGTGTGAGCCACTGCACCCAGCCTGAACCAGTGTTGCATGAGGATGTAAAACATTATTGCCTTAATTTGCACAACGAATCTATAAGATAAGCATATCTCCATTTATACATGAGAATCATAATGTCCAAAGATCACACTTCATAAGAGACTAAGCCAGATCTCTAAGTGCTATTTTTTTTTCAAATTTACTATGATAATGACTCTTAATATGCCTGTGGGTCTTTTGAAAAGCAAGATTTACAGTTTGCTAATATTTTAAATGCCCAATGCATTTTTACCCCTCCACTTGCTATAGTAGTCATTTCTAAAAGGGAAAAAGGAAGGAGGGGTACAAGGAAGATGGTGAGAAACCACCAAATCAAAATACAGCAAGCTACTTGAAATTCTACCATCTCCATATTGCTCTATTTAAACATTGCTTCCCACCACCCCTGCAAACCCCTGAGATGAAGTTTTGCTCTTGTTGCCCAGGCTGGAGTACAATGGAGCGACCTCGGCTCACTGAAACCTCCATCTCCCAGGTTCAAGTGATTCTCCTGCCTCAGCCTCCAGAGTAGTTGGGATTACAGGTATGTGTCACCACACCTGGCTAATTCTGTATTTTTAGTTAAGATGGGGTTTCTCCATGTTGGTCAGGCTGATCTCGAACTCCTGACGTCAGGTGATCTACCTGCCTTGGCCTCCCAAAGTGCCGCATTACAGGTGTGAGCCACTGTGCCCAGCAAACATTACTTTTTAAAAAAGAACTTTCTCTGAACCCCCTACACTAAATTAGTTGCCTACAGTTCTTTACAACACTTTAAATGAGTTGTTTGGTTGTCTTCTTAAATATTAAACTCTTGAGTTAAGGGTCATTTCTATCCTGATCCCTGCACAAATCTACCATCATGGCTTTATTCCTAGTGCATAGGATACTTTATAAATACATGTTGAATATAATAAAAAGATTTGAAATTATATAAGCAGTGTTGCTTCTTTAAATATCCATTCTCAGTGATACCGGCCCAGAAAATAGGTTCTAAATATACTGCCTCCACCCTTTCCACCTTTCCCTAATTGTATGAGGTTGGTATTTTCAGTGTTTAACTCAAAATGTAACTTGGGGTTGCTTAACCAGCCATTTTGGGAATTGGGCTTCAAACTGAGAGGACTGAATCTAAGGTTAACATATCAAACCGAGGCTATGGCAGAATCCTCTTTCTTCTTATAGACAATCCATATTCTTCTTATGACCCTAGCAGAGAATAGATACCCAGCCAACTATTTGATTAAATCCTCTGTTCCCATCAAGAGTGAAGTCACTAACAAGCTGAGAGATCAGGCATGAGAGAAGAGCAATCCCACCCCATGTCAAGGCATTCATAAGTTGGATCAATACAATCTTCAAAAGCACCCACGAAAATAAAAATAATGTTCTAACCTCATCCAAGGTCCCTCACCCCCTATAGCTAACAAAAGGCGATATTCTACCACCCACAGCAGTAGCTTAATGTTCCCTGCCGCTGTGGAAAATGTTACGTTGGACAAATAGGCCACACCAACTATCGGATTAAGTACTATCTACAGAATCTCAAACCATCACACACAGGAAACTACAGGTGTTGGGCACAGAACAGAGAGTGCCTACTATATTGATTTCTACAGTGCTCAAGGCAAAGGTAAAAAGAATGAAACGGCTGGAAAAAACAATACTAAGTCACTAGCATAAAGGAACAGGAAATCTCTTAAGCAAAGCTGCAGGGATAAAATCAAACTCCCAGACAAAAGTCCTCACAGGGAATTCTTTAACTGGCTTTAACTGTCACGTTCAGAACTTCTTTACATCTTGAACTACCAATTTTTATTTCAATTCCAACTCAGTCTTTCATGAAGCTTTTTAAATTTTTTTTCATTTTCATATAGCAAAGATTTCCCCCTTCCCCTTTCCCAGGCTGATCAAATAGAATCTGATTTAAAAGCTATAGTGAGTCTTGCTGTGACCAAAAATAAGTAGAAAAAGTCATGACAGATGGTCCCTGACTTTTGATGGTTTGACTTAACAAATTTGCAGCTTTATGGTGAGTTTATCAAGATGTAGTCCCATCCTAAATAGAGGAGCATCTGTAGTTGTTTAGACATTTCCTTGCAAGAATATGCACAGGGGGTGTTGAAATCAATGTCTTAAGTCATGTTTGAATCACTCATCCTTTCTGTATCCAACTATCAATTGTGCATATTGCATTATCCTTTTGGGATGCTCTTCAACTAGTTAACATTTTTCTAATTATGCCTCACTTTCCTCCACCTGCACAGTTTATTTTTTTTCTTCTTTAAGAATTATATTACAGTGCTCTCCTTTTCACTGATGCTCACTAGTATATTGTAATCATCTCTTATTGTATCAGTCCATTCTCATGCTGCTCTAAAGGACTGCCTGAGACTGGGCAATTTACAAAGGAAAGAGGTTTACTTGACTCACAGTTCTGCGTGGCTAGGGGGCCTCGGGAAATTTAGAATCCTGGCAGAAGGGAAAGCAAACACATCCTTCTTACATGATAGGAGGAAGGAGAAGTGTCCAGCAAAAGGGGGAAAAGCCCCTTATAACCCATCAGATCTTGTGAGAACTCACATTAACATGAGAACAGTATGAGGATAACTGCTCCTATGAGTTAATTACCTACCACTGGGTCTCTCCCATGACATGTAGGGATTATTGGAACCACAGTTCAAGATGAGATTTGGTTGGGGACCCCTCCAAATCATATGTGAGTTTTCATATTATCTATATTATATGAGATTTATAGGAGATCACTGGGTGAACTGATCTCCCACACTAGGCCCAACAGACCAGACTGAGTAAACTGAAATGGAGTAACTTATGCTGGGTTCCATGTAATCAAAATGAACTTTAAAATGAACCAGTTTTCCAAAATAAAGGAAATGCACAGCAATCAATCAGAAGGTGCCTGGTTCACCTGTGCCAGCTGGTAGAACAGAAGTTCCTCTGTTTTAACCCTGTAAAGAAAGTTGCTTTGTAATGACCAATCTGCTTTTCTGTTCCTTGTTTCTACTTCTTCAGCCCTTTTGTGCCTATAAAGCCCAGCTTCTTTTCTACATCTTTGATGGGATGCTGCCTGATTCATAAATCACCAGTAAATCACCAATCAGATCTTTCAACTAAATTTGTTTAAATTTTTTGAACATTTATAAACGCTATAATTATCAAGATATAATGTAAATTTTAGGAAATTTTATCAATTTTTTAATTTCTTTTTTTTTTTTAAGACATGGTTTTATTTTACTCTGTCACCTAGACAGACTGGAATGCATGGAACAATCATGGCTCACTGCAGCCTCAATCTCCTGGGCTCAAGCAATCTACCCACATCAGCCTCCCAAAATGCTAGGGTAACAAGCATGATTGCATACATATTAAAATGTGTAGTAAAAATTCATATAATAATTTATTATCTAATGTTTATAAAGACTCATATACTTAAAACACTTAATATTAGCAAATTGATATTTCGAATTCCCCACCCAATTCAGACACCTGGATTGTGTCATTATTTTCTTTAGTTCTTAATGAAATGCATGGATGCCACATAGAGAGTAACAGAATGCATTTTAATCTGTTAGTGAAGTGTTATCTGGCAGAACACAGTCTATTATATTCTATATCCTGAATATTTCCTGAAGACATTTAGACAGATGAGAGAAAAGACAGTGCTATATTATTCTAGTTTTCACGTGAAATACAAATTTTAGTTTACAGTTATCCTCTGAATCTGGTTTAAAACACATACTTTCTAACTACAAATAAGCTGTATGTGAATAGAGAAAGTTTTAAAATACATTTTTAAATTTTTTTGTTCATTTTATAATTCAATATAATACCAAATGGAGTTGGTGTATAAGGTAGAATGAAAGATTGAACCGAGCCACAGTGTCAGTGGTCAGCCATGATATAAAAATTAATCAAATCATTCAAAGTAATCTAGAATTTTGCCAATTAGTCTGAATCATGAAATATTTACACACAGACTACTATGAGAATGTATTGTGTTAAGTGCTACAAGAACCAAAAAATAAAAATAAAAGTCATTCTCTGGGGCAGGACCATTATATTTTTCTATACCATAATGAGGGAGAATGATAGCCTAAGCTATTAACTGCTAAATATGTTCTGGATTTATTGAAGATCAAATCTGTTTATGATTTTGGCATTTTCCCCAATATCAAATTGACATTCATCTTCAAATTTGGAACTTGCCACCTGAACGGTATTTTGGATATTTCTCTGTATCCCTTCTTTGATATTGCCTTTGTCAGCCCTGAGAATAAGGTGATAATTAGCCTCTTCTAAATACAGGAAAACTGCATAATATATGATAACTCAAAGGGGAAAGCTTTTCAAACCTGTGGGGACAGCAGCTCTCTGGCTGACTTAGTTGGTTCTTGCTTTAGCAACTGTAATTGTGTATTCCATTCACATCCGTATCATCAAAATGACAGAGGTGAATATTCTAGTTATAAGGAAAGAACTATAAACATGTATATGGATATGGAATTAATAGACCCACAGAGGTCATCACACCCTTGAGACAGAGATATTACTTTCAAATCATTATTACAGCAGACTTGCTTGGGGATAGGTTAGACATCTAGCATTCGGCATAGAAAAAGCCTCAAGTAACAGTGTAAAATATTTTCTGATTCTTTCTCCTCCAGGAAAGTGTTTTCCTCTGAATCTATGAATATGGCTTAAGAAATAATTAATAGCATGTCTATGCTTATTTTTTATTGTGATACAATATACACAAAATTGTTCATTGTAACCATTTTTAAGCGTACTATTCAGTAGCATTAAGGACATTCACAGTGTTGTGCAACCATCACCAGTATCCATTTCAGAACTTTTCATGATCACAAACAGAAACTCTGTACCCATTAAATACACTTATTTTTATGAATATTCACACTCACACTTACACTACATTAAAGGACTGTTGAAGATAAAACTATAAAAATTAAGCAATCCAAAATAAAATTAACCACATGTGCTAATGTTCTTGGATTAACATAGCAGAAAGTAGCATAGAATTCATGTTATATACTGCTCCATTTAGGCATCTGTGGGCCAAAAGGGAGGAAAAGAACACCAAGAATTTAAGCTGTTTGATCTTGATCCCAAGGAAATTAACTATAGGGCTTTGGTTAAAATCACTACACATAAGTAATTATTTCCCACAAAGCAATGCTTTTTTTTTTTTTTTTTTTTAACTTAGTCTCAGGATAAAGAGTATTTAGAAAACAAACAAGCCCATTGGGAAAATTAGCTCTGAGAGGAACTAAAATACACTAGCAAGCACAGGCAGTCCCCATTTCTAATATAGTATGCTCATATAAATTCTATCAAAAAAGGCTCATCTTAAAACATATTGTTCTCTTTCCACAGAAATAATGTTGTAATTGGGGAACTGTATTCCTGAGCAGGACTTGGCATTGAATAAATCACAAATATGACCAACAAGATGTCATAAAACCATAGCCATAAAAACTATAAACCTTCATAATCATTTAAAATAGAAAAATTATACTCTTTTATGAAATTTAGCAGCTAGAAGGGATTTCAGAATATTGCCAAGTTCAAGTCCATTGTTTAGTAGATGAAAAAACAGATGTCTAGAAAAGATGAGTGACATTTCTTTTAATTTACCAAAGTAGCTTGTGGCAATAGGCACTAAAACTGAAGACTTCTTAATCTTAACCTATCGTTCCACCCACATATTTCAATGCTTCTTTTATAAAATTTCAGAAAATATGACTGTGCTTTAACCTCACATTTATTATGGATATTGTAAAGTATATATCCACTATATAAAATTGTAGTTCTAATATAACATATACAAAAGAGATACATAGCTAATATTTTTATATATTTGTATGAAGTTCTTAAATTGGTTATTTACCTTTTTAAACTATTGACAGGATTTTAGTGGTGTGATTTTAGTGGCCAATTTCAGCTACAAGAGTTACCCAGAAACATTTGACTAGACCATTGATTTTTCCTGTCAATAAAATTTCTCATTGATAGTAGAGATATTCTAAAACATTTAGTTAATTATTATCATATTGGTGGTGGTTATGATTGTAAAATGGCCATTTTATTGCACTGACACTTGAGGGTATCCCTAAGGATTTAAAGAGGAATAAAAAAATTTGAAATTGGATTTTACTGTATAACATGTAGTCAGAACTATACTCAAACACACACACACACAAATGCACAACATCAAGTAAGCTTTTAGAGAAAGGCTTCCTTCCATTAATTCCCAAATCACCTCAACCCTGCAAAAATAAAAAGAAAGAAAATAAAAAGAGCTGTTTTAGAATTGTATGTACAGAATCAATGAAAGACAGTTTTCCCCACCACCTGCTTGATAATCCTGATTAAAAACTAACTCAAGGCTTTTAAAACTTTATTTAGAGAAAGCCATATTCTTCCAAATCACAAACCATACATCCTTAACTAGATTTGGAACACATCGGGTGCTACCTAAATAAGTGGCAAGTAAGTAAACAAAAGCATTCAGAAATGAAGCAAATATGCTAATTGAGACTGAGAGAAATGGAGAAATATAAAAAGCAGGGCTGCTTTATTTTGCATGAATCCTGAACATATCCTTTCTTCCTGAGAAAAGTAACACCTCTGTTCACTTAAAAAATGTTTACATCTACACACAAAATCTGCATAATTCCATGTGCTTAGAAATATGTGGAAGAGATTTTTATTAAATAAAGGCTGAATTAAAAATAAACTATGGAACACAAGTGATTTGACAAATGAAATGTGTCTAAATGTTTTAGTTGGCTTTTGCATACAGCCTTGTAGAATAACTTGAAGACAGAAGCCTTAGAATATATTTTGGCTTAAACCATCTTTTCACGTGGATTTTCATGGAAAGAGCTAAATAAATTAGTGAAGATAAACAAGATGAACACATCATTTGATGAATGAATGTATATAATAATAAACTCAGTAGTGAATGACTGAACAGAGAAAAATGAGTGATCACATCTCAGGATACAGAGGCCCTTTCATCTTCTGGTTTTATACATTCAGGATTGGTAACTGATCTGAGAAGCCACAGCTGACTTTGTAACTCCTGGCCTTGAGCCTTGAGCCAGAAACACATTCCTGCTGACCCTTGCCTTAATTTTGCAGGTGTAGTCTCCCTCTTCAATTGACAATCAGTATTAAATGTCTATATTTTGTGTCTATCCTGGGTACTGGGGGCAGTAAAAAGATATATATATATATATATACATACAAGAACTCTGAACTAATGGAGTTTAACATCCACTTATTTAAAGAAGATATATGAAAGTAAGCAATAGGCATATACTACTTAATATTGGGAGTCACCAATCAATTAGTGGTATACAAAAAGGATTACTATCTGGAATATGTAAATTGTTTTATTGAATTGATAAAACAAATCAACAGAAAAAAGCATGAACATAATGTGTTGTCAGGGAATTCTTAACATAATAAATTAAATGTTTAAAAACAAATGAAAAGAACACAACCTGAGAAACAATAAGGTAAATGCAAATGCAAATGAGATAAATGTTCATTCACAAGGTTGGCAAAATAATTATTAATATATCAAATGTTGAAACTGGTGATTAGTTTGTAAATTGGTAAAGTCTATTTGGAAGATAACGTGCAATATGTATCAAAATTAGAATTAGGTAATTTTTTGGCACAGTAATTCTAACTCTAAAAATTTAATCTTGAGAAATCATCACACATAATATCAACATATGCTGACAAGGATGCTCACTGCTTTGCCATTTAAGTGATAAAAAATGTGAACTCAACTAAAGGTCCCACAGTAGGAGAGTGGCTAAATGTATGGTTTCTCTGTGTTACAGAATACTTTGAGAATGTTAAAAAGAAAAAAAAAAGCATAAGGTAGAAATATATGTATTATCATATAATCATCCATCAGGCATATGGCTAAATGAATAAGGTACATCACAGAACAATACATATGGTTATGTAAATTAATATATCTGTCTCTTCTGCATTGCATACATATGTATATATGTAAATACACAGAAAGATACCTGAAAAAATATATTTCAATGTATTAAAAATAGCCTAGGGAGAAATTGAGTTGGAAAGGAAGTAAAGAGAGGCTTAAATGTTTTGTTTTGTATAATTCTGGACTGTTTGGAATTTTTTCTTGAGAATATATTCATGTAAACATGTCGTTTTTTAAGGCGAGGATGTGAACTATAACTGAAAACGCACAGTTAATAGAGCGTCATCATCACAGTATTGTGGCAAGAATGAAAGACAGCTTGATGGATTATTCAGCATGAGGAAAAACAGAAACTTACCATAGTAATTAGAAATTATGTATATGCCAGACATTTTTGAGAATGAAGCTAAAGCAACAAAAGAATATCAAGAAATACACACCTTCTTTGCATAAAATTATGTAAGCCACAATTGGATATTGGCTTCTTGGGGGCATAAAACAGATATGACAATTAAGATGACCTATTTAGAGAATACTTATCATTCTAGGGGAAGAAACCCAGGTAGATGAAAACGGCTGAAGAGACCAGGCCAGCAAAGTGTCTACTGCAGTTCTTGTCAGAGAACATTTGCCTGGGTCTGAGAAACTCTGCTATTTATATTTTGAAAATTAAGGATGTAAACTAATGTCTGATGTCTAGAGTTTGGCGAATAAACTCTCACTTCATGTTTATCAGGTGTCTACTCCTGGCTTGCTCTGCCTTGAGTCACAGTGAAAGGCAGTTTCAATGTTTATCTATTCCTTTGGTGCCCAGCAACCAGTGGGAATAAGGTGGATTGAAGGAGAAATCCTGAGATTCTAATACCAGGTGTATGCTTACTGCTTGGTATCTGATATGGTTTGGATGTTCGCCTCCTCTGAATCTCACCCTGAACTGTAATCTCCGATATTAGAGGTAGGACCTAGTGGGAGGTACAGATCATGGGGGTAGATCCATTATGAATAGCTTAACGGCATCCCCTTGGTGATAAATGAATTCTTGCTCAATTAGTTCACAAAAGATCTGGTTGTTTAACAGAATTTGTGGCTGAGCACGGTGGTTCATGCCTGTAATCCCAGCTCTTTGGGAGGAAGAGGCAAGTGGATCACTTGACTACAGGAGTTCAAGACCAGCCTGGGCATCATGGCAAAACCCCATCTCCACAAAAAATTAGTTGAGTGTGGCATACAGCTATAGTCCCAGCTACTTGGAAGGCTGAGGTGGAAGGATCTCCCAGGAGGTGGAGGTTGCAGTGAGCCCAGGTCCAGCCACTGCACTACAGCCTGGGAAACAGAGCAAGACCTTGTCTCAAAGAAGAAAAAACAAAAACAAACAAACAAAAAAAAAACTGAAAAGAATCTAGGACTTCCCTCTACTCTCTCTGGCTCCACTTCTTGCCATATGATGTGTTGGTTCCCCGTTTGCCTTCCATCATGATTAGAAGCTTCTTCGAAGCTTGGAGGCCTTCATGGGACGCTGATTCAACCATTATGCTTTGTGTATGGCTTGCAGAACTGTGAGCCAAAATTAAACCTCATTCATTTATGAACTACCCAGCCTCAGGTATTTCTTTACAGCAATGAAGAATGGGCTAATACAGTATCCATAAATGATGTGGGGTTATAACATCTGTTTAGGAGCAGTAAGGGGCAAGCCATTGTCAGTTGAGGACACAAAAGAAAGTTACCAGCTAGTTCACCAAATGGAGCTCCAGGCAACACACTGGAGATACAGGGCATGCAAAGTCACAGAGCCCAACTCAGACTGAGAAAGAAGACCCATTTCTGGTAGCTCAGGACCCAGGATAAGCATCAGCAAGCAATTTGAAGGCTTACATGACATAGTTAATAAAAAAAAATATGAGCCATATTTAAAACTAAGTTTAGATAAGAATGGCATAGTATTAGCACTGAATACATGAAAGCATCAGTGGAAGAAGGGCAATGCCATCCTGTGATCAAAATTTAGACTCTAAGGTAGCCATATGTATATATTTTTTAAGAGTTTCACTCTGTCACCCAGGCTGGAGTGCAGTGGCACGATCTTGGCTCACTGCAACCTCCCTACGGTCATATTTAAAGAAAGTTTTTTTTTTTTTTTTTTGCATGTTCACCAGAAGCTAGAAGTTAATAACAGAATGCTACTGAACATTCTTCCTGCACATTTTGCATCTATTTTTCCTTGTTAAATATAATAAAAATGTATACATTTTTAATTTTATCTCATTCTATTGTCTGGGTTTTCATTCTCATGTAATTGTTTTCTTCATTAGATCTCCA
Source organism: Sapajus apella (assembly GCF_009761245.1). Taxonomy (NCBI): domain Eukaryota; kingdom Metazoa; phylum Chordata; class Mammalia; order Primates; family Cebidae; genus Sapajus; species Sapajus apella. Next base: position 5,756,277 of record NW_022436958.1, read on the forward strand.
ATGGAAGAATCCATGAGGATTATTACAGTGAGACATCCTCTTCCTGACTATTCTGGTGAAGATTCAAGCAAATAAACAGTAAAATTCTTAACATATTTAACAGGCAGCATTTTGTTACACGTGTGTTTTACAACGATTCCACTCCCCCGCCTCCCGCCCCAACCTTCTTGTTACAAATGACATTGCTGTAAACTTACACTCTAAGGCTTGCCTTGGTAAACTCACAGAAAGATGTAAGCAATGAGGAAAAGAAAATGCAATGGTAGCTCCCAACCCTGGAACTCATGTTGGAGTATTCCCTTGGAATGATGATTCAGCAATAGAAGCTTCAACCAAACTGAATTGTAAGCTAATAGTTGTCATCACCTATAAAAACTTATTTGGTCTTCAACTGCATCAATAATGAAAAACAGCAAACCAAAGAAAAATTAATGCCTCAGTACACACATTCTCTTATACCGAAGTGAGAATCAAGATTCTTACAGGATTCATTTGTTTCCCTGAGTTCCTACAGATCATGATAATTACCCATAAAACCATCAAGAGCTGAAAATAACTAGATTTTGCACTAATTGATTATTTTTATTTTGAATATACTGAACATATTTTTATATTTTCATTTGGCAAAAAAAGAGCTAATACCCTGATGGGTAAAAACTAAACTTATATAAGCTTCAGGATACCCAAATCTAATTTTCTTTTTATTCTTTTCTGAGGCTTGTCCTTCTTGATCTTCCTTTATCTTTGAGTACATGACACCTTCTCTCTGATACCTCAAGCCACTGTTAATACAGTCAGAGAGAGGCTGGGTAAGGTGGCTAGGCGGGATGCAGTGGCTCATGCCTATAATCTCAGCACTCTGGGAGGCTGTGGAGGGGGATCACTTGAGGTCAGGAGTTCAAGACCGGCCTGGCCAACATGGTGAAACCCCATCTCTATTAAAAAATTAGCTGGGTGTGGTGGCACGTGCCTGTAATCCTAGCTACTTGGGAGTCTGAGGCATGAGAATTGCTTGAACTAAGGAGGCAGAGGTTGCAGTGAGCTGAGATGGTGACATTGCACTCCAGCCTGGGCAACAGAGGCAGACTCTGTCTCAAAAAAAGTCAGAAAAAGTCCTTGTACTTCACTGGTTCTTCCCAAGTATATTTTTACATACTGCCTTCTTCACACAGAGCAATTGTCTCAGAATAACAGTGTTTGTTTGGTGGGGAGCAGTTGATTTGTCTTTGTATCCTCAGGGCCTGCCACATACTAGTATATGCCCAAAATGTGATAGATAGTTAAAATGAAAGCTGAAGTTAGTTTACTAAATAGTCATTGAGTGAAACAATTGTTACAAGCATTATGCATGGAGGTATATCTTCTATTCTTCATTAATTTTCAACTATCTTTTCCCCCCTCTCTATTGAGAGAAATAAAGCCCTCTGTAATGTTTAAAAATCCACTTAAAGGGCTGGTATCATAGCTGGGTAGCTCAGTTGGCTATAGTGTGGTGCTAATAAAATGCCAACAATAATAATTGTATCATTAAATGTATTTGCTGAGATCTAACGTTTCTCATTTTTAAAAATATGCATTCAAATATCAGGCATTAGAGCTTATTACATGACCTTCCAGTTGTCCCCAGCATTGATATAAAGAAATAGGGAGTTGAAAAAGGTATGACTATACAGTAATTCACTTAAAAAAATTAAACACTACTCTGAATATTCATTTTATTTTCATTATAGGCTATATAGTTTTAGATTAGTGTTTTAGATTAGTGGACTGTAGAATCTATTTTAAAACATATAAAGTTGACTCTGAATTAAGGGAGCTTCCAAAACATTTTAAAATTCACATTCAACTCTTAAATGCAATGCTATAATTCTAGCACCCAATAGCAGTTAACTATCTCCCAGGGAAGCTACCCCATGAAATGGCATTATGAAAGCTTGTATCCCATAGACATTTGTCATGTACATGCTATAGCCTCTAATATTACCAGACTGCGAAAGATAATTACACCTGGGTGATAAATGGTAAAATAAAAACAGACTATTGTCTTGAGTCCTGAATGACTCTGCAGAGGATCTGGGACTCATGATTAATAACATTGTTTAATGATTTTATATTTTAGTTTTACATATTATTGAAAAGTTATATTTTACATTAAAATACAGAATTATTTTATGTTGATATGAAGCCAGGTTTCAATGTCTGCTTGCAATTTAACATGGAAAATCATTTTAGTCAGTGATATTTGTTGATATAGCATGCAAAACAAACAATAAAGCCCCAAGAAAAAAGTCTAGATTTGAAGTCACACCAGAATTTCCACGCTGCCATTTACTTGTTATATGACCCTAGATCTAATACATCTCATTTTTAAAAATATACATCCAAATATCAGGCATTAGAGTTTATGCTATGACCTCAGAGTTGTCCCTGATATTTATATACACAAATAGGGAGTTTTAAAAATGTGACTATCCAATAATTAACTTTACAAAATTAAACATTTAAAAATTAAAATTAACAATTTATTTACCTCACTCAATCTGTACCCTCATCTAAATATGAGGGTAGCAGCCCATTCTTGTCAACCTGGAAGTGTTGTAAAGGAAATTACGTATGTTAAATTAAGTAGAAGTGTTTTCCAAGCTGTAAGGGACTACACAAATTTCCTATCATATAAGCTGGAGTGTACAAGCTTTATAGGAAAAAGTAAAACATAAAGAAAAGGGGGAGTACTTTTCTGATTACCCACATAACAATTTTCCACATAAGACAATTACTGTAACCCTAATAGAAATGTTACAGAAAGATATACAGACTTTCTTAAATCACCTGGAAATGGATTATTTTCTTGGTAGCACAATCCGGGGAAAGTGATTTATTATAGAAAGGAGAAATCAAGGAGGTTATGAAGAAGATGGATAGCATGGGAAAAGCTTGAAAGAAAAATACAGGATGTGAGCTACAGCACCATTGTTCATGCCTCATACGGGAGGGATGAGCAAAGCCCCTTTAAACACAAAATAACGTTTAGTGGTACTAACCACAAAATGAAATAGCAGATAATAAAACAGTTCTTAGAGAGATTAAAATGACAAAGTCCATTTTGTAGCAAGTCTTTTTTACCTAAACTGAGTCAACTCTGGTTCATGCCAAATACAAGCTAAATAAATCATGTAGTAAAAGCCCTGGTTGCCAATACAATTAAAGGGTGGGTCGAGAACAATGTGAACCCCACAGTTAAAAGATAAACATAAGGGTCATGTTATTGAAAAAGACATGAAAAATGTGATGAAATAATACTGTTAAAGGGGACAAAATGTCAATATGAAATGTACAGGAAATTAAAAAGTAGACATCTGAGCATTATTAATCTGCTGAGCAAAAGCAGCAGTCTATTTCTAATGTCTGCCACATATTTGTGGTGTAACTGCAGCACCACTAATCTGGTACTCTGCAATGGCATGACTGGAAGGCTGGTCCTCTTTAAATTAATTTGATTTACTGGTAATGCAATAATTAAGGTAACAGAAGCACTCTCCTCAGTCTACAGACTCCAGAAAATTGTATTTCAGCAGGATGAGTCTTATGGGTTGATTCATGATAAGGAGTTAAGTGGTAAAGGGTATTCCATCACGTCTATAAACCAGAGAATATACATATTTAAGATAATTAATAGTAGCCTACATATATATTTAGAGTGAGAGATGGAAATTTTATTATTAAATATTTTCAAAAATGTACGTTTGTGGGAAAAGCTGTCTCAATATCATACCTTGTTCATTCTTTCATGTAGGACTCCAACTATCTGCATATGCATATGTGCAAACTAGTTGAAACTACTATGAATTGGTCTAATGGGCCTAAAGAAAGTGGAGTTTCCAGAATTTTGTCCAACAAAAGTAGAAAATTGAGCTAAAAAGGATCAAAGAGGAGTGCATTAGTCATTAAATTCATATTTCTAATTTTACAAGGGTATCTGGTGGTTTCTTTGATGTAATGGAATGAGTTTGGGATAGAGGACGATGCTGTGACCTCCCTGTCTTCAACATACACTAGTCATGCGACATTGAGAAAAGTATCTAACTTCTCCAATTCTTAGCATCATTGTGTGCAGAATGAGAACCATAATATTAATAACAGCTAACTTGTAGAGTTGCTGCAAGGATTAGAAGAGATTTAGAACATCAAATATGTTTTTCCCCAGAAAAATTCATGGCACATGATAGGTGCACAATAAATGTTTGTTTAGGGAGAATGTGGAAAGAGAGAGAGAGGGAGGGAGGGAGTGTGTGTGTGTGTGTGTCTGAGTAAAATCTTCTTCAAAATTATATGCCCAGACTACAACCTTGTCCTTTTAACTCTAAAATCCTTTTCCCTCACACAATGATAGTTTTCTTCTCTATTAGTGATATGGTTTTGTTCTGTCCCCACCCAGATCTCACCTTTAATTGTAACTTCCACAATTCCCATGTGCCATGCAGGGAACCCAGAGGGAGGTAATTGAAGCATGGGGTAGGCCTTTCCCATGCTGTTCTCATGATAGTGAATAAGTCTCACGAAATCCGATGGCTTTAAAAATGGGAGTTTCCCTTTGCCACCCCATGTAAGAAGTACCTTTTGCCTTCCACTATGATTGTGAGGGCTCCCAGCCAAGTGAATCTGTAAGTCTATCAAACCTCTTTCCTTTATAAATTGCCCAGTCTTGGGTATGTCTTTATCAGCAGCATGAAAATGGACTAATGCAATCAGCAATTACTTTTTGTTTCTTAACAACATGACTAGTTAAATTAAAATTATTAGATAAAATGTTACATACAATGCTTTAACACATTATAATATGGTATTTGGTAGTCATTAAAAATATCATGTCCACATGGGCCATTTTGCTTTTCATAGAAAAGGTATTGCTTCCTTGACCAGAGTCAAGTGGCCTGATAGTCATTAATCTCACACACACACACACACACACACACACACACACACACACAGAGAGAGAGAGAGAGAGAGAGAGAGAGAGAGAGAGAGAGAGACAGAGAGAGAGAGAGAGAAAGAAACTCATGGAAAAATCATCTTGGAACTCATTTTTCCAGATCCATCTATTAGCATCAGCACTGCACTCAGCATCTTCACCCAGCACAATTATTTAGCAATAGCATTAATTATAGCACTAAGTGCAGAACCTTGGCTAGAAGGAAAGAAAACTAATTTAGAGAAAAATACCCTTTGAGGAGACATCAAAGAAATAAAGTATATTCTGTCTAGAAGAGATAATATTCAAGTTGATGATATAATGACTACTTTTCTAATAAATATGTGATCTTTTGAAATGTAACTAAACACTATGGATTTATGTAGCAGTAGGAGTATCGGGGTGAGTTATAAAGAAAGTGAGGTCTGTCCAAATTTGCATGACATTGCCAAGGAAGGGAATCTCACTTTCTGGAAAGACAGTTTGATTAGGAAAAATCCACTCCTTTCAGGGGGAATTTATTGTTGGGAATGGAGAAAGTAGATTGCTGTGAACTAGATAAACTGGAAAATTCCCTTAACTTTTGGATTAGATTCCACATCATTCCTCATATGAAGAAATCTATTCTGGCAGCATAGGATGCCCTAGACCTCAGCATCATGGTAACTTACTTTGTCTGCACGTGGGCAAACAAAAGCAGTCCGTAGCAGACATGGGATTATTAGCACTCTTCACAGATGACAAAGCTTTTTTTGGTGGTTTCGACTTTATTTTATTATGATTGCTCTTTCCATTGCTCCAAAGGCAGGCTTACTAAGAATCTCATATTTAAAACAAGGAATCTTTCAGGAACCAAACATTTAATCCTAGCAAAGTCAGCATCAACATGTTTTTTCCCAATTCTGATTTAAAAAATTCTTTGATCAACTGAGTATACTGTGGGTTTCCTTAGAGACTGGGACTTAAATGGCCTCACTCTGTGGATTTGAGGACAATACTCTCCAAAGTATGAGTAGTTTTTCAAACAATGTCATAGATAAATACAAAACATTTATTTTTGGAGAATACAGGATCACACCCCCATATAAATAAATTACTACAGCCAGCTTTTTACTTGCTAAGATTGAGCACATTTTGGTTAAAAGTAGTAAATTTCAGTCTAAGAAAATTAGCTGGAATTATGTTTTTTCTTTTTTTTCCTTTCTTTTTTTTTTTTTTTTAAGATGGAATCTCACTTTGTCCCCAGACTGAAGTGTAGTGACAACCTCTGCCTCCTGAGTTCAAGTGATTCTCCTGCCTTAACCTCCTGAGTAGGTAGGATTACAGGCACGTGCCACCGCATCCAGCTAATTTTTGTATTTTTAGTAGAGGTGGGGTTTCACCATGTTGGTCAGGCTGGTCTCTAACTCCTGACCTCATGATTTGCCCACTTCAGCCTCCCAAAGTGCTGGGATTATGGGTGTGAGCCACCACGACCGGCCTGGAATTATAAGCTCTTATCAACTTTTATAGAGACTCAAACCCCCAGTATTTAAGCTCAGAAGCTTTCTGTCAGCATTCTACATACCTTATGTCATGTACCACGATTTAAGTTTGTTTGTGCTGATACCTTGTACAATTTTCTAAATACTGTCAACTAAGATTCCCCAAATTTCTTCTAGTTCCGATTTGCATATAATTAGAGTGGAAAATCAGGGCAGAGTTTCCAAGAGTTACATCTTAGCTTTTATATTCACTTTGCCAAATTTTAGAAGAGAAGTCCATATTTGCATTGAATTGTGCGTATGTGTGTGGGTACATTTGAAAACCAAATGTATATAGTGTAGAGAGATATAATTCATTACAAGTCAACTCAATTTATGAAATAAAATTTCTTATTATAAAATGTGTTGCAGAGCCAACTTATACATCTCCTCCAATGGGTAATGTTTCATCTTGAATTTAAAAGAGGAATCAATCTGCCAATGCTCACTGAGCACCTGTGATACCCAGGGCTGTGCTATGTGATATGAAGAGAGTAATATGTGTAAAATGATGAGTTAAGTCAGGAGCATCTTCTATATACTAGGTACTTTGTGCTCATTGGGTATACAGCAATAACTAGGACTAGTTCCAACCCAACAAGAAGTTTATGATTCAGTTATTTAGAAAACTCACAGAAATGCAGAGAACAGTAGAAACAGTAAGCAGCAAAAAGTTCAAGTAGTAATAAGGAGAATAGGGGATGTAGTTCTTCTTCAGCTCTAAAATTCTGAGGAGGCTTCGCTAGTCAGAGAAAATTAAGCCAGTCTTTAAAAATGGGTTGATTTGTTCATGAGGTGAAAGAAGAACCATCTCTATTAGAAGGTTTCAAGCCGTTAGGTGTGAGCTAGTATATGATCATGTCATCAAGGCGAGAGCCAGGCAAGGGAGGGGACAAAGCTCTAGCTTTGCCAAGATGGTAGTGGTGTGTACAGAAGGAAGAGCAATGAGGATTCTGACTTTAATATATCTTCTTCTTCCTCTTTCTATTCTTCCTCCTTGACCTTCTTCCTCTTGCTATGCTGATAAGACTTCAAAGGGGTAATGGCGGTCAGGTAATAATGAGTTCCAGTTGTGGGTGGGGGAAGAAGGTCCTGAGTAGAAGGAGAAGGGAATATGAGGAAAGTATTGATTTTGTGTCATTGTCAAAGTAACACTTTAGCCAGGAATCCTCTGTGTGTTTGCTAGTTCTTCTTTTCACATTCCTTTGCAGCTGATTAGAACCATAAAATGGCATTGTAGTCAATCTACTGGGTAAAAGTTTGCAGTTTAAAAAATGTCCAAGGAAACTTCTAGCTCTCTCTAGTCTTCCTTAGCAACGTTGAAAGCCAAGTGTTCCTGATTAAACAGCTACAAGAAAGAGGAGGCATTTTCTACCGTGAGAAAAATTGTATTGTTTAAGTCACTGAGAGTTGGGGGGTAATTTATTTCCACAGCTTAATGTCTTCCCTGGCTAAGCCCAACATTGCTTCTGTGGTGAATTTGTTTACAAACTTCAGACGAATTTTACAAAGCTTGATTACTGTGGTTGAGACTAGACATGCTTTGTCATTAATGCTAATGTGGCATAAAAACTATGACCCTCAACTTCTATTTTCTTAGCTTTTACTTTATATTAACTTTATTTATTGTTCTGCTTACTTGTAAATACAGCTAGTGCTTGACTTACGACCACGATTGGTTCCGACAGACTGGTCGTAACACGATTTGGTCGTAAGTTGAGTAGGCTATATGTACAGCTGAAATGGTGCACACAGAGATAGTAGTGCTGCCGGAAGCTGGTCCGCACTGTTGTACGCCCAGCTGGGCAACGTTTGCGCTGCCAGACGCGGAGCAGTCGTGGCTAGCGATTGTGGTCGTAAAGTCCAATGGTCGTAAGTTGCATAGGTCGTAAATCGATCAATACCTGTAAGCATATTAATTCATAACTACATTTTTCTGAAAAGTTTTGAGAGTTTTATAACAGGGAATGACCTTCTAGTTTTTTAAAATAAGAGAGAAAGTAGCTTAACAGTAATTTTTAATGGCCATTGATTGGTTTTAACAATCTAATATTTGTGTTCCGGGAAAAGGTTTGAATTCTGATAATAAAATTAACAAAATTTTAATTGAAATAAGAAAAGGATCTCAGGTTATTATTTGGAGTATGCAAAGAAAAGCCCAGGGAATAAATACAGATAGGTGTAGATAACAAAAAAATAAGAAAAAAATATTTTTGCCTCTACATAAAACAGAAATATTAAATAAATAAATAATAAAGTGCCTAAATACAGAGATGTGTGAAATCCTGGCAGAGTATCCCGCGAGACTTCTTATGTCATCTCTCACTTGGAATATGTTATAGTGAGACTAATCATGCGATTCAGGAAACAAATTATGCAGCCAGCGGCTTCTAAATTAAACACGATCATCTTGAGTTTTGTGCTGAGAAGAAACATTCAACTTGGGATAGCAGAAAGAGGCTGAATCTGCAATGAGAATGCCTGAATTCTTGACTGAACTCCACCACTAATTAAGCTAGCAACATTAATTGAGTTCAATAATCGCAAAGTATCAAACTATTTCACTTCTTTTATTGATTAGAAAAATCATAGAATTCTTGCCTTATTGGTTTTATAGCATTGTCTATAGTAATCCCTCATTCCCATCTTTCTGTCAGCTGCGGAGTACCTGTCTTTTAAGTACCAGTATCTATTTCATGAATCCTTTCCTAATTCCCCTCCTTCTCCCAGGAGAAATGGACTATTCTCTCTTTTCTATTCCTGTACTCTCCTGTTCAGACATTTATCATGGCAATAAAATTTGACATCATATTTCTTTCTATATTTGTTTCCCATTCCAGTCTGTCGGTTTCTTGAGGTCAGGGATCATATCTAGCTATCGGTATATTATATTATATTGGTATATTATATACTGGTATCCATAGTATAATCCATAGCACATGGAATGTGTTCAGTAAATGTTTGTCAGGTGTAAGCATAAATGAATGTGCTCATGGAGATGTTAGGAGTGAACAGGTAGGTGTGAAAGACAGAGATTAATTTGCTAGTGGCAGCTGAATTGAGAAGAAACTTTCAGATACAGCTAAAATTGTCAAAGCCTTCAGGGAAACACTTCTTGGATATGTTCTGCCTCTTTGAATCCATTTTGGTCATGACTAAATCGAAGTCAGGCACTGGATCCCTGAAACTATTTCTAACTCTACACAATTCTGTTCATAACATTTCATTAGTTTTTTCATAATTTTTAATAGTTATTTGACAAAGGAAATCTGGCCACTATGAATTGGGAGCAACACAGGGAAATTAGTTTTAGGTAGATGAAATCTCCAGATGTGATAACAGAGAAGACAGGATAGGCTAAAATTCGAATTCACTCCTCCAGGGAGGATTGTGTTCATCTGGGACACATTCCTAGGTTAATTCATGACACAAACTGCAGGTCACTGATAGCTTTCCAAATGGAAATGAGGACTAAATTTACAGGGTTATCTTTTGGATACATGGGAGCCTGGTGAGATAAGGATAGACTGTGAGGGAGGGTGAAAGTATTCTGAGGGGAATTTCTGAGGATGAAGCAGCAGAAGGCATTGTGTTGTCTTTCGTCACGGTGTAGGACTACACTTTGAAAATCCCATTGTTCTAAGCAAATTCAAAACCAAGAAGTAAAGTGTGAAATAGTAATATTCTCTTCTTACTATAAAACTAACCAATTTACCATGCCTTATTATCCCTATCTTAGATGCTTAAACTTTGTTTAAAATAATGCTCAAGATATCTTAAGTTGTATTAATGCCTCTTTACCTGAAATTGTGTTTATAAGACTATTTCTCTATTCTACTTCCACAGCTAGCTGAGTGGAACAGGTGTAAACATGCCTGTGTAATTCAAGCACTTCTAATTGTGATACGAAACCTTAATTCATTAATTTTATGTTTTAACCTTCATACTCATCAATTTACTTTTAAAAGTGACACCCTAATTGTTAAACTATTGCTTGATAAACTATTTGCCAAGGAGTTGACTAGAAATTTAATCTGCATTGAAGAACAATCCAAGATAATGAATAGTAAAATAAGTAGAAAGGCAAAATTGCTAGGTAACGAATCTAAGTTTTAAAAATCAGTTGGGGCTGGGCGCATGGCTCATACTTATAATCCCAGCACTTTGGAAAGCTGAATTGGGTGAGATCAGGAGTTTGAGACGTGCCTGGACAACATGGTGAAACCCTGTCTCTACTAAAAATATAAAAATTAGCAGGGCATAGTGGCATGTGCCTGTAATCCCAGCTACTCAGGAGGCTGAAGCAGCAGAATAGCTTGAACCCAGAGGTGGAGGTTGCAGTGAGCCAAAATCACGCCATCGCACTCCAGACTGAGCAACAGAGCAAGACTCCATCTCAAAGCAAAACAAAACAAGACAAAATAGTTGGAATTTTGGAGGGAAGTAAATGCATTAAAGAAGAATATCAAAATGAAAGATACGGTGTCAGGGTAAAAGAGTAAGAATCATGTATATATCCCTGTTTCTTTACCTGTGGCTGTAACATCCATTGCTGATATTACTCTAAGTTGAGGGTCTGTAGTTAATCTAAAACAGATGTAAGGAATTGACATGATTTAGCCTACTTCTCTGTGAGTATGTTTTTCCAGAGAGTTGGAGTGGAACATGGAGTGGAGTGGAAGGATAAATGGGAGAGGTATGGCTGAGGAATCTAGAGAGGTAGGCAGAGCCAGTTGAGTTGTGATATGTTAAACCAATTTCAGCCTAGGAACAAAGGAAAGCTTTGAGGGATTTTTAAGTAATACATTGACTTGATTTCATTTGAGTTTTTCAAACATTACTATGGCTGCCACTCATAAAATGGATTGGTATAGAGTGGCAAGGGCGAAAGCCAGAAAAAAATTTTTTTTTTTAATTGCAGGACCCCTTTAAATTCTTCTGACTTGGAAATTAATGAAAACATAACGCAAAAAGAGCATTTGATGTTAAAACATATTTGAAGAATACAATGAAGTTGTGGGAAGCATACTGCAATGAAGAAAACATCTAGTGAGTCAGTTTGCAAAACAGCCCATTTGAAAACCAGGCTATAAAATATAACCCTCAATGTCTTTTAGATTTGTGCTATTTTCCCACTAATCTCTAATTCATCTTAAATCTCTCGTTTACTTAATTTACAGTTTAAGAGACTTTTTTTTGATAAGTCTGCTCATTGTTCCTCCACGTTCCAACTACACGGATGTCTACCACTGTTATCTTTAGTCTGAACGTTCCTTAAGAGGCAGGCAGCCTCAATAGCCATGGAGTATACATTTAAATCATATTAATTGTTCAAATCTTATCCATGCCGGATATTACAATGGAGAAAGGAAGCTAACGTGAGATTAGTCAACCATATAAAACAATATTTCCTTGGTCGAAAACAAAGTATCTTCATTTATTTAATTTATTAGGTTTTATTCCAATTCATTCAGTTCTATTTTTCAGTATTATGTCTATTGTAACTACAGTGTTCAAATGAATGCATAACTCTACAGGTTTATATGTATATCTATATATCTATAAAAAAATCTGTAAACATATAGCAAGGATTGTCAGATAAAATAACAGAACACCTAGTTAAACATGAATCTAAGATAAATAATGAATCATTTTTAGCATAAAAATATTTTTAAAATGGGCCAGGCATGGTGGCTCATGCCTGTATCCCAACACTTTGGGAGGCGGAGACACTTAGATCACTTGAATTTGGTAGTTCAAGACCAGCCTGGCCAACGTGGCGAAACCCCATCTCTACTAAAAATACAAAAATTGACCAGGTGTTGATGGTGCCTGCCTGTAATCCCAGCTATTCAGGAAGCTGAGTCACAAGAATTGCTTGAGCCTGGGAGGCGGAAGTTTCCAGTCAGCCGAGATCATGCCACTGCACTCCAGCCTGGGTGACAGAGGAAGAGTCTGTCTCAAAAAATAAAATAAAATAAAATAAAATAAAATAAAATAAAGCATGAGATATACTTATATTAAACTTTATTGTTTATCTGGAATTCAAATCTAACTGGGTATGTTGGATTTTTAATTGATAAATATGATCATCTTAATGTAACTGACATGTTTAACTGAGGTTTATAGTATTAGATTATATAATTTCTGACAATAGTTCTCTCCCTGGAAAGTGGTTAATCAAACATTTTAAATATTTTTGAGCACCTAAAGTATATATCTCAGTTGAAAATATTTTTACATATTTTAAAATCAATATATAATATTTATACATTAGTTTAAATAATAGACCAGCATTAAAATGGTCTCTGCTCTCATTTACATTTTAGCCAAAGTTTTATTCTCAATATATACTAACTATATATGGATGTGATAATACACAACTTCCCTCAATTTAACCAGGTACAAGTCTCAAGGAGACATCCCTCCTCCTATTCAATTTCAGCTCTATTTAGCATGACAGTGATAATATAAAGCTTTTGACTACTCTCTCTTTGTGGAATTTTCTTTTATGCTTTCTCATTCAGAACATTCTTTTCATTTCTTAAGAGAAATATTGAAAGAGAAATTTGGTTCCAGAAAAAAAATATTCAATTTGGAAGCTATTTCTTATAGAAATATATACATAAATTAAGCTAGATAATTTTATGATGGAGCTGCTAACAGAGAAAGTAATTATTTATCCCAGGCCTTGTTTTGATCATGTGACTGATTAGAACAATGTTGTATATGACTGGATAAATGGAAATCAAAACACAGTATGAGTAAACATTTTGGATGTTTTCTGGATGTCTTTCTAGCAACATTGACAGGCCTTATTGAATCTCTGTCAAACTGATTGGTAGGCTTCATAATAAGGGCCTGCAGAGTGTAGAGAGAATAGCAATAGTTACAGAGCTGTTAATGTTTTCTATCTATCATTCCGATTCATTCACAAGACGTTAGAAGGAAAGAAACCTTTAAAGCTATCAAGTTCAATTACCTCCGTTAAAAAACAGCCAGCTTAACTACAGAGAAATACTCGGTTTTCTCAAGTCATAACACAGGCAGGTAGAATCCAAACTGTCCAGTCCTCAATCTACCACTTTCCCACTACTTCATGAACCTCATGGCCTCCTTCTACTCTGTAATCAAATATACAGCAAGAGAAGAATGTCTACCTTTTGTTATATATAAGGCTTCCTTGACAGTTGGCTTCCTGTAGTTCCTTCATATGCTAAGGACCACTGTACCCAGAATACCAGGGATGTCTGTAGGGGGGATAATAATTACCTTGGGTTGTGAGGATTGGTGTTATGTTTCTATTTTAATTTTCATATTTTATTTGTATAATAAAAACTTGGAAGTCTTTAATCAGAAGTGTAGCATGTTATAACATGAACTCTCAATATCCCTGCCTCAGGTAAGGATAAACCATTTGATGAATCTGTAAGGTTACTGGAAGTTCACATCTCAGCAGCACTATTAGTTATTGTTCTGAGATTTAAATTCCACCAATTGAATTCAAAGCTTGGTGAGGACATGGCTGCTGATTTTTCAGAGCTATGCCATTTTTCTCAATGCTGTAGTTTACAGGATTTATTAGCAGGCATGTTGCAAGATCATCGTGTGTAGAGTTCATGATGAAGCTTTTCAATGGGAACCAGAGACTGAACCAAATTGACAATTTATAATGGCTTGAGAAAAGCCCAGGCCAGAGAGATTGCAGCAGTACGTGTCATAGAAAAGAAAGCAGAAACCCTAATATGAATTCTGCACATAACACAGCCAGAGTGCTCTTGGCATCAAGGCCAATAGAACATTGTAAATGCATGTCCTATAATATCTACAGATCGAAATAGATGTATCAATTCTTAGTTAAATTTTGGAAGCTCCACTAACATATTCTAGTATACACGTGTTGCAAAGGAACGAACCACTGAGACTGCACTGTGAATCAGAATAAAGTTCAAGCTATACAAGGCAGTTTTGACAGCATCAGGCAATCTTGATTCTATGGCAGTGAATTATACTCAGATGGTGGTGCCTAAGCAACCTGAGTATACCAATGTGTTTGATGGAGGTTGGATCAATCAATCAATGAGGACTCAAACTTCAATAAATGTGAAGCATAGAGAATCAGGTACAGGTTTACAGCAGTTGTGGCTTATCATATTTTCTTATTATTTTTTTTCTTTTACAAAAATTGTACTTTCCACAACACTCACACTTTCTCATAAGAATCTTTGCTACAATTGTTTGGGCCACCATGTACTCTTCAAGTTTACAATAACTACAGAGTTAGTTTTGGATGTTGAATACTCATTGTGATTGCTTCTCAGAGAAGGTTCTAAGCATGAGAAAGTAAGCCAAGCTCCTCATGGGAAAGAATGGAAACTTTACTAAGAATTAGAATTATTCAATGACAGGAACTTGTATTCAAAACCTTGTGATTATGAAAGATGAAGCTAGAGTGTGAAATTGGAAGTAGACCTTCAATTTCTACTTCCAGAAAGAGGAGAAAAGGTAAATACATCTAAATGTTTAATTGCATGAGGTTTTTTCAAACTGATTATGTATTCGTAATGCAATATAAACCACAAGACCCTTTATAAAGTGTTTTAAAAGAAGCTGAAAATCTGGGGAGGCTACAGAATCACTGTAATTTTAGGGGAGTACTGTCTTGACAAATATGACCTGAGTTAGGGCTCCTTTGGTTGAATGGTAAGTGAAACCTTACTTGAACTGCCTGAAGCTAAAAGGAAAATTTACTGGGAAGATGCTGTGAACAGGTGTGTTCCTGGGCCTCTGGAGCAGACTCAGGGTCTGGAGGGGTCTGGCAATCCTGAGAAATTCTCTCTCCATCTGTCACATGTGCTTCCCCTGCTCATCTGCTTGCTTTTTTCATCTCATTTGCTTTTGTCTGCAGGCAGATAGTAGAGCAGAACCTCCATTTCTAGTTGTATCTAGCCCTCCCTCTCAATCCACAGGGCCAAGAAAGGTGCTGTTACTCTAGCCCTGGACCAAAATGCATCCAAATTTGAAGTACTCTTGGGGTCATTAAGTGTCATAAGTCTTTCTAAGATACACATGAGCAGTATCTTTTAAAATTCTCTTTTAAAAACAGAAGTACTATTTTAATTCTGTCCCCATCTACACACAGCTAAAAAGAGTTTAATCAAGTGTCTCTTTCAGTCTGCAAGTAATATTT
Source organism: Sapajus apella (assembly GCF_009761245.1). Classification (NCBI taxonomy): domain Eukaryota; kingdom Metazoa; phylum Chordata; class Mammalia; order Primates; family Cebidae; genus Sapajus; species Sapajus apella. The sequence goes on from NW_022436958.1 coordinate 5,771,959, forward strand.
ATGATAGGTTGTTTTGGTATTATAACACTAGGGCCAGAAATAAGATGGTTATGTTAGGTGGGTTTTCAATGCTGAGGATTTTATTCCTCTGTAGTTTTTTTTAAATTTGTCCGTACAGAAGCTAGATCGGAGGATAACCTAGAATAGTTTTACAGAAAGATAATATTGTTTTGTGGAAATGCTCTATTCTTTATTAATATCAAACATTAATGATCTAAACTCCAAATTTTTTGGATCAATAAATTAGGGAGGAGGAAGAGGGACTGACTTAGGAGTGTAAGTGCTGACTTGAGAAAAGTTGGCTTATTTAGGACCTTCAATACATTATCCAAATTCAGTCTCCTTGGTCACTATTTCATTTTGAGTGGATTTATGTTCAGACTTTTCATACCAAATAAATAATAAAATTAAACAAGATTTTCACAAGGCTTAATATCTTGTTTTCATGTTAATTGTGGTAGAATAATACGGAGAGTCATGTTTACAGCTAAGACAAATTCATATTTGAGTTACAGAGCCATTCCTGATGTTATTAGACTAAAACAGAAACTTTCAATTTGCATAACGAGGAAAATAATCCAAATCGACACATAGTTAAGCAGAGGTTTATACCGAATTAATCCATGCAATAGGTGTCCCTATCCATGTACATTGCAATATAAGACAATAAAGACACATGTGAATATGCATTTCTATTAATGTTTTTGATAATGCATTATTTATCAAGCACCATAATGATTTATTTATGTGTTTTAATATTAATGTGGTTATTGTAACCATAAAATAGTCTGCTTGAATGTAATAGAATAAACCTATGGAATCGTAGACTTTTTTTTTTTTTTAGTACAGACTGTACTTGAGAAATCATGTAGAATAACTTTGCCATTTTATAGCTGGAGATAACGAAGTTCAAGATTGTTAACTGACTTTCTCAAGGTTATACAGTATTTGCTCTTAGGTTTCAATTATTACTTTGCCTAGCAGGAAATATATTTCTAAATTACTTTGCACACAAATGTACCATTCTGAGGATGAAACAGGGTTTTTTTTACACTAACATAACATTATAAAAACATTTTTTGATGAAACACTTACATAGAACTTACTGTCAGGTACTATCCTAAGTGTTTTACACATATCAACTTATTCAATCATTACAGAAACTTTAGGAGATAGATGCAATTATTATACTCATTTTGTTAATGGAGAAACTGAGACATATGTGACTTGTTAAAGTTTCAAGCTAGTACAGAACTGAGCCAGGAACTGAAGTCAGACATTCAACTTCAGAAACCAGACTCTTCAACACAGTATCATGTTGCCTCCATTGAAATTAAATAATTCTTTGTTGCTATGATATGTGGTTGTCATACAATAATGCCACTCAGATACAACCATCCTTCCTAAAACCATCATAGGTTCATCAAGTTGGAAGACATTGAGTTATCTTTAATTTCCTATCATATGAAGGGATCACTTATGAGACATTAAAGATAAATGTTTCTTTTGTTTCTGATCTATTTTCTGAAAGTTTGATTATTTGCAAAAATCACTACAATTATTTATGGGTAGCGTTTAAACATGTGTATCTTAATACTGAAACTTGAATATCAGGTTATATTATAAATAATCAAAGGATGCTTTCAAACAAAATAACATTATTCTTTTTATACCTGGTATTGATTTAAATGATGCTAATTAAAGGATAGTTTTATTATCTCACTAATTATCAAATTGCATTGTGTGCAAAGCAGTACAATTATTTGATATTAGGTTTAAATATTAATGGTTCCTTTTAAATGATATTTCAAAATTGTTCATTTGCATTGATAATCTAAGCGATTAAAGTTTACTTGAGCTGAGAATTTAAAAAATTCATATGTATGTATGTAAAGTATATATGACATAGCCATTCCATTTTGCCAATCCACTTTTGGGTATCGAGCATGTGTCTGGTCCTATGTTCCATAATCATGAAGACCAACTTTTAGCTACATAGTTTAAATCATACAGAGATATAATAATAGAGGAGGTCTTAGAAGCAAATGCAATTTAGTGCAAGTATAATGTAGTGCAATGTAAGAGAAAACCAGTTTATACAAATATTACACATTTTAATGCCAAATCAGGATTTCTGAGCTCTTTTGGGACAACAAACTCCAAAGCTTAGAATCCTTCACATAAAATCCTACAGCTTGAAGGAGAATTTACAAAGCATTTTTTTATAGTTCTACTGATTTTAGGAGAAAGTTCATTGAGACCCAAAATTATTATACGTACCTAATTAACTGAAAGGTAACATATATTGTATTTAGTTAACAATGCAAAATATTTGTATCTAAGGTACTAGGAATTATAAAGTGTAGTAAATGACCAAAATAAAGGCAAACATACACACAACAAGAAAATGAATTCAATCTTGAATGATGATTCATAATTCATTTTCTAATGTAGATTTCTCAAGACTGAACATTTAATTCTTGATGAAGTCTGTCTTACGAATCAAATAAATTTTATTCCTGGCTATAAATGTAGTTTAACTCAAATATCCAATTTTCATAAAGAGTCCCTATTATGAATAGCAATTGCCATTAAATGAATTATATTCTATAGGTATGATGATCTATTAGAATTAAAATTAACCGAATTCCAAGGGCCTCTGTTAAGTTCCCACTATTGTTAGCAAAAGCCTGTCTTCATTGTTTCAATTATACACGTCTCTTTTTTGTAATTTCTAACTAATTGATTTGAGATGAAATAAAGGCCAAATTGTAAAGACATATCTGAATTTAAGTTGGATATCCTTGGAGGCTGTACAATAGTAGTGTTATTTATGGTGAATGTAGGAATTATCTGGAATGTGTGTCTGTGTGATTGTGTTTGTGTTGTCATTGACAGTTGATCAATCTATAGCCGTATAGGCACTGTAACTTTCTATGTACTGTCTTTCTGAAATAATCTTTTATTAACTAAAACATCCTCCTTTATTCAAATCAGCATTCCACATACACAGAAACATACACTCATGTTACCTTCTGCTTCCATCCTTGCCATTAACTGAACAAAGTTTAGATGAAGTTCTAGAATGTTCCATCATCTACTAACACACCTAGTAACTGCCTAAATACAGTAAAACAAATGAAAAGGTATCCTTGCCAAATGCTAATTTACTTCCTCTGGTGTGATTCTATTTTTACATCAGACTCAAGCAGCTAGTCAAAAAAATTATTTCATAGGGAAGAAATTTTAATAGGTATCATTTAAAAGAAAAAAATATTGAGGGGGATGGGAGGAAAAAGGTAAAAGAAAGAAAAAAAAACTTTCAAGGAGATCAAGTAGCTTTTGGTTAGAAATTCCGATATCCCATAGACACCACAAATAGACAATAATAAACTGGTACAGGAACTCTACCTGAAAACATTTCAACATTAGAGAATATGTTAATGTCAATATCTCCACAGGAGTTAGTTTATTTCAAACCACAAATGAAATTTAAACATTTCAGGGCTTGCTAATTCTAATGCTTACAAGAGCTAAGTAGATAACATAAAATGGAACAAGAATGAAGTTTGGGGTTGGCGAGCTGAGAAAGGCATGTCATCCCTAAAGGGCAGCCCAGGTGTCTTTGTTGCACTTGAGGGGCAATAGCCTTGAGGATGAGGGCCCAGCCATCCCAACATCCCAGCTGAACTACTTTTCATCTTACCTGTCAGGTGAATGCAGCTACACAACTCCCACCACATGAGAACAGCACAAGAACTGTCCAGTCAATCCACAAAGTTACTATATTTTAGAGTATTTTGTTATGCAGCCATACATAAATAATAATGGGATTAATATTTTTCATCTGGGCAATTTACTCATCAAAATCTTATCACTATTTGTTTTGAAAAGGGGGCTATAACATGAAAAAGATTGAGTTCGCAAATATAAATGATGGTAAATGTAAAAGATGAATTGAAGCCTGGGTGAATGGATACTAAGAGACAAAAATAGGACATCACCACATGGGTCCAAATAAGAGATTAAAATTTTTATTTTTATTTTTTATTTTAGACAGGATCTCACTCTGTTGCTCAGGCTGGAATGCAGCTGTGTGATCACGGCTCACTGCATCCTTGACTTCCAGGCCCCAAGCAATCCTCCTTCCTCAGCATACTGAGTAGCTGGGACTCTAGGCAGGCACCACTACGCCTGGTTAATTTTGTTTGTTTCTGGCAGAGATGGCATCTCCCTGTGTTGCCTCGGCTTGTCTCAATCTTCTGGGGTCAAAGGATCCTTTCCCCTCAGCCTCCCAAAATGCAGAAATTACAGCATAAGCCACTGTACCAGGCCATATGACTATTTATGCTAGAGCAGGAGTCAGCATGTTTTTTCTGCAAATAGCCAATCAGTAAATATTTTAGGCTTTTCTGGTCATAAGGTCTCTGTTGTGACCAGTCAGCTCTGCCATCATATGAACACAGCCACAGAAAATATGTAAATGAGTAAGTACAGCTATTTTCCAATAAAACTTTATTTATAAAACAGTCATGGGGTTGTATCTTTACTGGCACAAAAGAAGAGGGACTAAAAATAGCAGACAACATTTTGCAGTTAGACGCAATGTGCTGTAGCCAGTGAAGAAAAGGAAAGAATCAACAATGACTTATGCTGCATATGACCAAACAGATGATACGGGTGGTTACTGAGGTAGGAAATACAGAGACAAAGCAGGTTTTGGGTGGGTCTGGTTTGGGGAGCTTGAGTTTGAAGTGGGCCACCTGGGAGAATGACATACTCCTTCCTTAGCTATGTAAGTGTGGCAGACTGGATCTAGAGGGCATATATTTGGGAGTCATTACCATACAGGTAGAAAGTAAAGCCAACAATATAAATGATCAATTTACTTTTCTGAGTTTTTTTTTTTTTTTTTTTTTTTTGCTTATTACGGTACCTGCAACACAGGAAGCACTCAAAACATACTAACAAAAATCATACAAGTCAGCCATAATTCTGGTTTCAACTGTATTATCAGTGAAGGAGAGTGATAAATGAGAAAATAAGGGCATTGAAAACAGGGCCCAGGAGGAAATTAATATTTAAGGAGTAATGGCATCGAGAGAAATTAGCATAAGAGATCAGAAGGGATTGACAAAGGAGAAAATCCCATTAAGAACGTTTCCCATGCCTGTAATCCCAGCACTTTGTGAGGCCGAGGCAGGTGGGTCACTTGAGGTCAAGAGTTCGAGACCAGCCTGACCAAAAACGTGAAACCATGTGTCTACTAAAGATACAAAAATTATCTGGACTGGTGGTAGGCACCTGTGGTCCCAGCTACTCAGGAGGCTGAGACAGAAGAATTGCTTGAACCTGGGAGGCGGAGGTTGCAGTGAGTGGAGATTGCGCCACTGCACTCCAGGCTTGGTGACAGAGTGAGACTCCATCTCAAAAACAAAAACGAAACGGGTGGTGTGTAATGTTTCTCTGGCAGGGAGGGGACAAAAGAACCAACCAGAAACACTGGAGATGCAGTGATGGCTGCCGCCCCTCTCCCTGAGAAGAAACAGCTGCAGTTGGAGGCTTACATCCAGAAGAACAGAAAACCGTGAGTGAATCCTGCACCAGCAACTGAGGTATCCAGGTTCTCTCCCTGGGACTGACTAAGTGGTTGGCATGACCCACGGAGTGAGGAAAAGCAAAATGGAGCACAGCTCACCTGGCAGTTTCATGGGACAAGGGGAGCTCCACCCCTAGCCAAGGGACATAGTGAGTGACCATGTTACCCTGCCCTGGAAACCATGCTTTTTCCATGGATCTGTGCAACCCGTGGATCACATCCCTGCATGCGCTCACACCAGAAGGACCCTGGGTCCCAAGCAGAGAGCTGTGTAGATTCTCAGTGGCCACTTGGCTGGAGACTACCAAAGGCTAGACTTCTCAGGGAGAGGGGTGGCAGTCACCACTGCAGCACCAGTCTGGCATTGTCCCCTGCTGGTGCCTTGGAAACTGGGCAGTCTGGACCCAGGAAGCATTTCCCACAGTGCAGCACAGCAGTGGTGGCAGAAAGAGGCCAGACTACCTCTTTAGTCCAGACCTGGAGCCATCCCTTCTCACTGGGAAGGGCCTCCCTGCAAGAATTGCAGAAACTCCAGCCAGGGGTTTATGGGCAGAACTCTGGTCTCCCCGGGGCCGGAGCCCCTGCGAAAATCGGCTGCGAGGTCTCCACGGATTAGCAGACTTAGTCTTTCCCCGATGACTCTGAGAAATTCGGGCAGACAGGATAGGTAGAAATCCCCACAGCACGGTGCACACTGTCCAAAAATGAGCAGCCAGAGTGCTTTGTAAAGTGGGCCTCTGATCCTGTGCCTCCTGACTGGGTGAGACGTCCCCCCATCACCAGACACTTTGTACAGGAGTGTTCTCATTGGCATCAGGAAGGACGGCTGTGGGACACTCTCCCAGAGAAAGAATCAGGCAACCATATTTGCTGTTCTGCAGCCTCCACTTGTGATATCTCCAGGAGCAGGAGGGAACCAGGCAAATAGGGTCTGGAGTGGGACCCCCAGCAAACTGCAGCAGCCTTATGCAGCCTGACTGTTAAAAGAAAATAAACAGAAAGGAACAACAGCAGCAGCATCAACAAAAAGTCCCTGCAAAAACCCCATCCAAAGGTCAGCAGCCTCAAAGATTGGAGCTAGGTAAACTCACAAAGATGAGAAAGAATCAACAACAAAAAACGATGCTGAAAACTCAAAAAGCCAGAATGCCTGTTCTCCTCCAAATGATGGCAACACCTCTCCAGCAATGGCACAGAGCTGGGATGAGGTTGAGATGGATAAATTGATGGAAGTAGGCTTCACAAGGTGGGTAATAACAAACTTTACTGAGCTAAAGGAGCATGTTCAAACCCAATGCAAAGAAGTTAAGAACCATGATAAAACATTACAGGAGCCGTTAACCAGAATAACCAGTTTAGAGAGGAAGATAAATGACCTGATGAACTTGAAAAACACAACAGGAGAACTTCACAATGCAAACACAAGTATTCATAGCTGAAAAGACCAAGTGGAGGAAAGAATTTCAGAGCTTAAAGGTTATCTTGCTGAAATAAGACAAGCAGCCAAATCAGAGAAAAAAGAATAAAAGAGAATGAACAAAACCTTCAAGAACTATGGGGTTATGTAAAAAGGCAGAACTTGCAGCTGACTGGGGTACCTGAACGAGATGGGGAGAATGGAACCAAGTTGGAAAACATACCTCAGGATATCATCCAGGAGAACTTCCCCAGCCTAGCAAGACAGGCCAACATTCAAATTCAGAAAATTCAGAGAACCCTAGTAAGAAACTCCATGAGAAGATCAACTCCAAGACACATAATCATCAAATTCTCCAATGCTGCAATGAAGAAAAAAAGATGGTGGGCACAGTGGCTCACACCTGTATTACCAGCACTTTGAGAGGCTAAGTGGGTGGATCATGAGGTCAGGAGATTAAGACCACCCTGGCTAACACAGTAAAACCCCATCTCTACTAAAAATACAAAAATTTAGGTGGGTGTGGTGGCGCATGGCTGTAGTCCCAGGCTAACACAGTAAAACCCCATCTCTACTAAAAATACAAAAATTTAGGTGGGTGTGGTGGCGCATGGCTGTAGTCCCAGCTACTCAGGAGTCTGAGGCAGGAGAATTGCTTGAACCCAGGAGCCAGAGATTCAGTGAGCTGAGATCATGCCACTGCACTCTAGTCTGGACGACAGATCAAGACTCTATCTCAAAAAAAAAAAAAAGTGTTAAAAGCAGCCAGAGAGAAAGGCCAGGTCACCTATAAAGGAAAGCCCATCAGACTGACAGTGAGAATCTCAGCAGAAACCCCGTAAGGCTGAAGCACCCCATACAGGAACACCCAGATTCATAAAATGAGTTATTAGAGACCTATAAAGAGACTTTGACTCCCACATAATAATAGTCAGAGATTTAACACCCCACTGTCAATATTAGACAGATTATCAAGACAGAAAATTAACAAAGATATTCAGGACTTGAACTCACCTGAGTATCAAGTACCCCTGATAAATATATTTATATATAGAACTCTCCATCCCAAAACAACAAAATATACATTGTTCTTGGTGCCACAATGACACTTACTCAAATTGATCACATAATTGGAAGTAAAACACTGTTTAGCAAATGCAAAAACAAACAAACAAAAACAAACAAATAAAAAAAAAACTGAAATAATAATAGGCCACAGAACAATCCAATTAGAAATCAAGATTAAGACACTTACTCAAAACTACACAACTACATGGGAATTGAACAACCTGCTCTTGAATGACTCCTGGGTAAATAATGAAATTAAGGCAGAAATCAAGAAGTTCTTTGAAACCAATGAGAATAAAGAGACAACATATCAGAATCTCTGGGAAACAGCTAAAGCAGTGTTAAGAGGGAAATTTATAGCATTAAATACCCCCATCAAAAAGCAAAAAAGATCTCAAATAGACATCCTAAAATTACAACTAAAAGAATTAGAGAGCCAACAGAAACAGACACCAAAGCTAGCAGAAGACAAGAAATAAAGATCAGAATGGAACTGAAAGAGATAGAGACACAGAAAGCCCTTAAAAAGTCAACTAATCCAGGAACTGGTTTTGTAAAAGAAATCAATAAAATAGACCACTAGCTAGACTAATAAAGAAGAAAATAGAGAAGAATCAGATATATATATAATCATAAATGATAAGGGGAATATTACCACTGACCCCACATAAACAACCATCAGAGAATACTATAAACACCTCTATGCACATCAAGTAGATAATCTAGAAAAAATGGATAAATTTCTGGACACATATATCCTCCCAAGACAGAACCAGGAAGAAGTTGAACCCCTGAATAGACCAGTTACAAGTTCTGAAATTGGGGAATTAAAAAATTGCCTACCAAACAAGAAAAGCCCAGGACTAGATACATTTTCAGATGAATTCTACCAGAGGTACACAGAGGAGTTGGAACTATTTCCTCTGCAATTATTCCAAACAATTGAAAAGGAGGGACTCCTCCTTAACTTATTTTATGGGTAGATAATAAAATTAAGACAGATATCATCTGCCTTAATTAAGGTATCATTCTAATGCCAAAACCTTGCAGATACATCAAAAAAACAAAACTTCAGGCCAGTATCCCTGATGAACATCGATGCAAAAATCCTTAATAAAATACTGACAAACCTAATGCAGCAGTGCATCAAAAAGCTTATCCACCATGATCAAGTCAGTACCAGGGTATGCAAGGCTGGTTCAACACATACAAATCAATAATCGTAATTCTACATAAACAGAATTAAAGACTGAAATCATGTGATTATCTCAGTAGATGCAAAAAGAGGCTTTCAATAAAATTCAACATCCTTTCATGTTAAACTCTCAATAAACTAGGTATTGATGGAACATACCTCAAAATAATAAGACTCATAACAAACCCACAGCCAGTATCATACTGAATGAGCAAAAGCTAGAAGCATTCCCCTTGAAAACCAGCATGACACAAGGATGCCCTCTCTGACCACTCTTATTCAACATAATATTAGAAGTTCTGGCCAGGGCAATCAGGCAAGAGAAAGAAATTAAAGGTATTCAAATAGGAAGAGAGGAAGTCAGCCTGTGTCTGCTTGCAGATGACATGATCCTCTATCTAGAAAATCCCATCATCTCAGTCCAAAAGCTTCTTTAGCTGATAAGCAACTTCAGCAAAGCCTCAGGATGCAAAATCAATGTGCAAAAGTCACAAGCATTTCTATACAACAACAATATACAAGCAGAGAACCAAATCATAAGTGAACTCCCATTCACAATTGCTACAAAGAGAATTAATACCTAGGAATACAGCTAACAAGAGAAGTTAAGGATTTCTTCACATAAAACCACAAACCACTGCTCAAGGAAATCAGAGAGAAACAGAAACAAATAGAAAAACATTCCATGCTCATGGATGGGAAAAATCAATATTGTGAAAATGGCTATACTGCTAGAAGTGATTTATAGACTCAGTGCTATTTTCATTAAACTACCATGACATTCCTCAAAGAATTAGAAAAAGTGTTACTTCAAAATTAATATAGAACCAAAAAAGAGCCTGTATAGCCAAGACAATCTTAAGCCAAAAGAACAAAGCTGGAGGTATCACACTACCCAACTTCAAACCATACTGCAAGGCTACAATAACTAAAACAGCATGATACTGGTACAAAAACAGACAGATAGGCCAACGGAACAGAATAGAGAACACAGAAATAAGACTGTACATCTACAACCATCTGATCTTTAACAAACATGACAAAAGCAATGGGGAAAGGATTCCCTATTTAATAAATGGTGCTAGGGAGACCTGGTGAGCCATATGTTGAAAATTGAAACTGGAACCCTTTCTTACAAAGGTATAGTCCAGAATCTACAAGGAACTTAAACAAATTTGTAAGGAAAAACAACCCCATTAAAAAATGGGCAAAGGACATGAATGGACAATTCTCAAAAGAAGACATACATGCAGCCAACAAACATGAAAAAAAGCTCAACATCACTGATGATTAGAGAAATGCAAATCAAAACCACAGTGAGATCCTATCTCATGCCAGTCAGAATGGCTATCAATAAAAAGTCAAGAAACAATAGATGCTGGTAAGGATGTGGAGAAGTAGGAACACTTTTACACTGTTGATGGGAATGTAAATTAATTCAACCATTGTGGAAAACAATGTGGCAATTTTTCAAAGAACTGGAACCAGAAATATCATTTGACCCAGCAATCCCATTACTGGGTATATACCCAAAGGAATATAAATAATTCTGTTTTAAAGTATATGCACTCATATATCATTGCAGAACTGTTCATAATAGCAAAGAAGTGGAATTAACCCAAATGCTCATCAATGATAGACTGGATTAAAAAAAATGTGAGATATATACATACACACGCACGCACACACACACACACACACACACACACCCCATGGAATCTTATGCAGCCATAAAAAAGAATGAGATCATGTCCTTTGCAAGGACATGAATGGAGCTAGAAGCCACTATCCTCAGCAAACAAACATAGGAGCAGAAAATCAAACACTTGTTTTTTTGCCATTTCCGCATATGGGTAACCAGCATGTTCTCACTTATAAGTTGGAGCTAAACAATGAGAACACATGGACACAGGGAGGGAACAACACACATAGAGGCCTATCAGGGGCAGGGGCGGTGGCAGTGGGAGAGACAGCATTAGGATAAATAGCTAATACCTAGGTGATGGGCTAATAGATGCAGGAAACCACCATGGCACACATTTACCTATGTAACAAACCTGCACATTCAGCACATATGCCCCAGAACTTATCAAATAAAATATTGTTTCCATGAATTAATGAGTATATTTCATAAAAGAAGAGACAATTGGTGTTCAATTCAGTGACAAGTTCAAACAAACTGACTTAGACAAGCTCATTGTAGGCAACAATATCATCTTATATCACCTGGAGAAAATCAGTGTGAGAAACAGAGTGGGGCTAGATTACAATACAAGCAGGTAAATGAGCGTTAGCTCATGGTGGCAATCAAATCTCATTATTTGCCAGGATATTCCATGTTTGTTTGTTTGAGAGATAGGTCTCACTATATTGCCCAGGCTGGACTCAAACAATTGAGTTCAGGGAATCCTCCCTCCTCAGCTTCCTAGGTACATCCTTTCAAGTTTACTTTACATACTGATTCCTCCACATTACTTCTTCTTTTAATTTACCAATATATCTCCATTACCTTCTACTAATGCCTTTCATCTTGCCTATGCAATGGATGATTCGGGCTGAGAAAAATCTATCCCTGGTCTCAGGAAAAGGTCCAGATACAAGTCTGCAACCCAACCAGATCCTTGCTGGATATGTTTTTCTGAAACCAGTGGAGAGAACTCTACTGCTCCTTTTACTTCATCTACTCATAGTCAGGTTCTGTCTCTTGAACTGATGTAGCTCTTATGTATACGTCTCCAGGAGGACAAAGTCTAGGAGAAACACATTAATGTGCCACATGGTACAATTGAGGGTAAACATGGAAACCATTTGACCTTGGTACAGTGTCCTTCATTAAATACGAGAGCATTACTGGATGGTTTTCTTATTGCTTGATGTTATTTGAAGTTTCACACTGCTGCCCTCAGCTCATTTGCTTTATTTCAAGATTTCTTTTCTTTCTACTGAGAGTGTTTCCTAGTTAGATTCATGACTATGGATAAGGTTCAAACTATTAGAGAAGCAAAGTTCCTGAGGGAAAGAGGCTGCTTCTCATTGTTCTTCATTATTTACATATTCCCCTGTATGTTTCTGAAGCACTTCACCCAATTTACATTTTAATAATCTACCATACTGTACTTACCAAATACTTAGTGGGTCAATACTAGAGGTTCCATTTTAGGAATCAGGAACAAGTAATAATCAGAATGAGAATAACAAACCTGAGCATCTGCAGAACTGGCATAACCAGAAAAAAAATCTTCAAATTTCAATTAGGATTTCCCCCATATCCAGTGTATTCTTGCATTGTTGTTTATTGGGTGTGTTTCTCTAAATCAGATCACAATGTTTGCTTAGATATATGTATATTTAAAAGCAGATGTATCACTTCCATAAATGGAAAACAATATCACTTGACAAAAAATAGACATTAAATTGCATGCATCCATCTTTAAAAACAAGCTTTGTTCTATACTCTCCAGAGATATTCCTGGCCCTTCAGAAGAAAGCGCTCCACATTTGGAAAAAAAATTGCTTGTGGCAACTGAAGTGGCACAGCATTGTAAAAGGAAACAAGCTTTAGACCAGGAAACCAGCTTTAGACCATATGTATTCTAATCTCAGTTTTACTTTTACCTGGATTCACTCTTCTATTTCTATGCACAGAAACCGCTACTTCCTCTTCATTACACATCACATTTTGGTAAGTTAGTTATTTAATATCAGGTGTTTGCTCTAGATTCTAAGCTCTGTGAGGACACAGTATATCTATGATTCCCTCTCTAATCACCAGCCTCTAGTACCTGCACATGGGAGGCATCTAGTGAATATTTTTAGAATGAATGGATGGATGAACAGATAAATTAACAAGTGAATGAAGGAACTAACCCATCTGAGCCTTCATTTCTGTCTTTAATTAAGAAGAAAGTAATACATGCTTTTACATAGTAATGCATAACCAAGAGTTATGATATTAGAGATTACATATCTATATTAAGTCCCTAGTATATAATGTGCTATAAAGCATGGCACCCATTTCTAATAAGTGATTAGACTCAAAGGCTTTTATGGAAAAGTCAATTTAGCTACATTTCTGGGTTCCATCAGCTTTCAATACTCAGCATTTCTAAATACATAAACCATTTCATTTCCCTTACCTTTGAACAGTCTTTGACACCTCTTGTAATGTCCTCACTCCTCTTCCAGTTTATAATTTTAAATGTACATTGATATGGATAGAAGATAGGAAAATATTGGGTAGAAGAGGGTGGTTCTCAAGCAAAGGTCCCAACCTTAAGCCTGGAAACCTGTGGTCCTAAATGGGAACAGGCATTCCTGTTTTTATGCCCAAATGTTGCCATTTGGCCCACCATGCCTCTCTATCCTATACCCATATAAACCCCAAACCTCAGTCTCCACGAGCAGATTAGCAGATGAGCAGCAGAGCAGAGGAACAGAAAGACAGTGTGGCAGAAAAACAGTAAAGAGAAGGAATGTCTAAACATTGAGAGGAGTTTGGCTGTGGATAGTCTGGTGACTGTGAGATGGCCAAAATCCAGGGGAGTATCAGCTTCCCACTCCATCCTCTTTCCAGCTCCCCACCCATCCCACTGAGAGCCACCTCCACCACTCAACAAAACCCCTGCATTCACTGTCCTTCAAGTACATGTATAACCTGATTCTTCCTGGAGGCAGGACAAGGATCAGGTACCAAGAAGGCACTGAGCTGGTTAATACTTAAGTCATCTGTGGATGGCAGAGCTAAAGGAGTGCCATAGCAAGCCCACTGGGGCTTTGGGAGTTGCAGGCATCCACCTGCAGATGCTACCATTGGGCTGGAGCCCAAAAGTGCTTGCCCTCACTCCTGCACCTGCCCATCTGTGTGCTCCCGATCTCACAAGGGTTTTGAGCATGCAGCAACCAAACAGACAAGCAGTAACCCTGTGGCATGTCTTGTGATGGGGTCAGGGAACTCTCCTGTTTTAATATCATGAATGTCATAGGTTAGTTTGTGCTCTCCCAAAATTCATATATTTAAGTTCTAACCACAAGAACCTCAGAATATGACTGTATTTGGATATGGGTGCTTTGAAGGGGTAATTTAAAGTAAATGGGGTCACTAGATTGTACCCTAATCCAATATGGTTGGTGTCTATAAAAGAGATTAGTAAACCAATACACAGAGGGGACATCATGTGAAGACAGAGAGAAGACTGCCATCTCAACAGAAAGGCCTCAGAAGAAATTAACATTGACACCTTGATCTCTGAGGTCTAGCCTCCAGAAATGATAGCAAATAAATTTCTATGATTTTAGCCACCCAGACTATGGTGCTTTGTTATGGCTTCCCTAGAAAATTAATTCACTGCAAGTTCCAAATCAAGACCTTCCTCTGGGAAGCCTCCCTCTAGGGAGGGAAGAAATTCTACTGTCTTTTGGTCTTCAATGCATGCTATTTCTGTCCCCACTGCAAGACTTGCTACTTTTCATCCCAATTATTCATTTGCACGATGACAATCAGGCCAAACTTAACAATAAAGCCTGAGAACCAATTCCCAGACGAAAGAGGGTAGCTATTTCAAGCTTGCTACTTCTGCATTATATTCCACACACATTTATTGGATTTTTAAAAAAATGCCATGTTTTCATTGTCATTCTTTTGTTGAGCAGCATTAATAAGTGAAGTGAAAAAACCTCAATGTATTTTTCAATGAATAAATAACAGGTCTGTAGACTGCACACATTTCTATTTTTTTTTCTGATTTAATCTGTTTTTTATAACCCTCAGCCTCTTCATTAGAACTTGAGCTCCTTGAGGGCGCCAGTGTCTAATTAATCTCTTTAGCCCACCACCTAGCACCACTGCCCCTGGAACCAAGCAGGTGTTCAAAGGATATTTGTTATGAAATCAATCAATAAACGAGCAAATTATGTTTTAATATCACATATTAATTGTGTATAAAAATAATTTTTAAAATGTATAAAATTCTCTATAATCAGGAAGAAAATTAGGTAAGTGGATTGAAGGGAGAATTTTATAAAACTTGATACCACAGGTATGGTCATTTTCGCTTTTCACATTTCACTTTTCAAGTCATTTGCAGACCTCGGTTGGGGGAAAGTAGATGAGTACAGGGGTGTGAGGAGGGCCCGATAAGATGGATCAGACAGAGATGGTATATGGAATTTTAATATCTTGCCTAATAAGGTTACAGTCTAGTATGAATTTTACGTTTTGGGTGGAGAGAAGACTTATCTGGTAAAATCAGAGGTTTAGACATATCAAAACAATAAATACATTCTAATGGAAAGTAAAGCTTGTCTGTGCAGTGAAATAAAAAATAAATCCTTAACTTTGAAACTTTTGGCACTTAGTTACCCATTGAAAGTAATTGTGAAGTTTGTAAGTTCAGCCTTAACGGGTTATTATTCTTGTCTCAGATTTACAAATTTGCCATATTCTGCTTAAAACTCTCACGGAGAACATCTGGAGTGGTACAATTATATATTTTCTCAAAATTATTACTTTTCAAATCTATTCATAATTGGACTCCTAAAAGTTATCTTCATTAGATTAAAATATATCATATTATGTGCTATGGTTAGTTCAGCCTTTGTTCCCAGAAAAGTTTGAGACCTTTTCATTTCAGAAAAAATGAATTTTAGTACACCCTAATCTAATTTTGCAAAGACTAGTGCATATAGAAATATCTGGGATTTAAAGGGATTAAGGCAAGGATTTCAAAGGTGAATCTAGTTCTTGAATTAAAATAATCCTTGAGAAACAAAGATTTTATTCATAACTGCTGATTCCAGAGCAACTAAGAATAGAATAGTCATCAAGATATTGCGAATAGGGCTAGAAAAAGTTGGTCTAAGGTCAGATTCCCTAGAGGTAAATCATGAGATCAGAGTTCATGTGCAAATGTTTGAGGAAGTTTTCCCTTGGGTGACAGCCAGGGAGTAGAGGAGGCAAAGTAGGGAAGGGGAAAACGCCAAGCAATGACGGAACTCAGGCAAAGTCTGCAGAGGGTGGTGTCAGTCTGATTCCACTGGTGAGCTCTGAAACATAAGTTAAGCCTGGAATTATCCTTATCTAAGGCAAGAATACTGGGGAGTACTTATACCTCACAATGGCTAAGGGTGAGGATTGGGGGTTGGTGGTGTCGGAGTTGGAGAAAGGGCAATGAGGTACAACTAATTAACATCAACATACCATTGCATTCTTCCAGATTTTTTTCTGATACTAAATCTGACCTTAAACCATCACTCAGAGTAGGTGGAAGCAAAGACTTATGTAATTTTGTGAGCCTATCATCTAGTACATTATCTGGCATAAAATAGGTAATAAAAAATACATAAAATGAATGATATCAGCAAACATACAGATCCTTTGTTAGCCCATCCAACTTTTTTTTCAACAAACAAAATGCTATGTATTCATTCAGTAAATACTCATTGAAGATCTCCTATGTCTCTCATATGCCAGGCACTGGAATGTATCTTGGAGGTTTAGCATTGGACCAGAACAACTGAGTGTCTTGTCTCCACAAAACACTCTCTATATCCAGGGAGGCAGATATTAGAAAATATATTGATATAAACAATTAATAAAATCTAGTCGTGATCAGTGCTAAAAAACAAAGGTATAAGGTGGGAGCATAAAATGAGCAAGGACCTAACCTCATCTGGAAGGGTGAGGGGCTTTCGGAAAATACTAATATTCTAACCCCAAATTTTCAAGATTCCAAGTGTTTCAAGATCTTAGGCAGCTTTTACTATACACAACTAGATAGCAATGGCCAGAGTCTCCTTGAGGAAAGGAAAGCAACAGCAAGGTACTTTATCTGAGGAAGAGTTACACTCCTCACCACAGTAAGCACTCAGTAGCATTTCTGATTTAGTGGGAGACCTTGAGGGTCCCAGGACTTTGTGCAGTAATCCAGAGTGTTCACAAAGGGGAGAAGTAATTAGGAGATAGATGGAGGTACTTCCAGTTCACATTTAGCCTATTCTATGCTATTTCTAGTCTTTTGAGCTCTTTCTTGAAACAGAGGTTAGAAAATCACATAAAACAAATCCTTTGTGATTGCAGGACTGAAATTATAATGTTTGGGTCTCATGAAAAGTTGGCTATACCTAGATTTATGTAATCTGGTTTGCAAAAACATTGCAAGTCAGCACATCGATTCTATTTTTTCTGAACCTGGGAGGCATGAACAATGTCCTACAGAGAAGCTTAACATGTGGAATGACTAGGGAATAAAACATTAAATCGACAAATGATGACTGAAATGTGAGAATAAATCAAATGACAATTTTCTTTTTGTGCCTGTGATCCTATTATGCACTGTAAAAAATTACAAAATCTCTAATACATATCTAATGGGAATTGAATAGAACTTTAAACCAATGTAACTGGAGACATGACAGTGGAATAATTTGTGTTCATGGTGATGGTTTCCTTTCTCTGGAATTCCTTTTCTTGCCCATGTTGAAGGCAGTCCTACTGTACCACTCTACAAAGCCCTGACCTCACAGGCTTGTGCTGAGAAGTCTCCTATGGATATAACTAACAATTTCCCCTACCCTAAAAACAATCTCATACATCACTGTAAGTTAAAGCACCTTAAAACAGAGATAAATGTTACAGTAAGTTTGACTTGGATGTCTTCTGCCTTCAAGATTGGCATTCTTTCCATTTCACCATGTTCCTTTTTTAAAATGAAATCTTAGAAGTAATTTAATCCATTCTTCCCTATAAACAGTCTCTTCCACAATCCTGAAGGCAGTTATCGTACTGTTCACTTAAGCGCTTCCAGCTCAGAGGATTTTAATACTAAAAAAAGTTGACTGCAATGTTGAATACCTCTAATTGTGAGAAAGTCTGCTCTGAAATGAATTTCACCTCCCTGCAGCTTTCAACTGCCCTCGAAGCTAGGTATAGCAATTTTGTCTCCTATTCTACAAGAAAAATCTTCACATTTGAATAGACTTGTGTCTTCCCTCAATTTCCCTTTTGCTAAAGAAACATTCCTAGCTCCCCCAACTCTTAAATCTGTAGGATTTTCATATGTCCTCTGGGCATATTTCAATATGACAATGTTTCTGTTAAAATGTGTTGTCCAAAATAGAATGCAATAACTGAACACTGTAAAGAGCCATACATTGGTAAAATGATGTAAAAATTTTTTTTAACAGTTGCATCACAATTTGGGGCCACATTTTTGTGTATAATAATAGTTTTTTAGATGAAATTCTGTAATTGTGTAATTTATATTTTGAACTTAAAGCAATTTACAAAAAGTTCTCTTTGTTAAATAGAATTTTGTTGATTCTAATGTAGTGCCCTAGATCACTTCAAATCTCAACTACATCATCTACCTAAATAGTCCACTGTAATTAAATTTTTAAAAAAAATTATTAATCACTGTGAATACACAGTAGGTATATATATATTTATGGGGTATATGGGATGACCAATGCAATTTTGTGAGAGCTGCAAATTTAGAAATCATACCTCCCCTAGTTCTTTGATGAAAATATGAAGCAGAATGTATCAAATGCAGAAGCTTTGGTCAATCCATGGGCACACCTCATTCAGGTTGGCATTCAAACTAACTTCCATAAGTTTAAATCCATTTCCTCCATTCTTAATAGTACATCTGAGTCTCCATAGCACACTATTGCCTAATCATATTCCACTACTTTATTCATTAACATGGACATGTTATATAGTTCTCTAAAATAAAATACGCATGTTTTGAAATATCAACCCAACACAATTTTCATTTAGAGAGAAGATTTGACTTTTTCTTTATGAATCTCAATGTTTCAACAAACATTTAATGCTTTAGAATTAAATGTATGTATTAATAGCCATTTTAATACTTGCCCGTTGACCAATACTAATTTTCTGAATCTTCGTCCATTGCATATGTGACATTAGTCACAGAGAGCAGCATTTCCCTATCTCCTGTCTTCTTAAGACCAATTTATTTGCCACAATTGTACAAAGATAATTGCAGTGATTTCAAGATTGCATTCAATACTATTAATAGAAGTTATTAGAGTATAATAAACATTCTTATAAAGTTATTCCTTCACACTTGAGACATATCTATAGTATAATTAATAATAATCACACTATTAAATATTTATCAACTCCTAAAATGTGTAAATTGCATTACATGCATGGTTTCATGTAATCTACAGAATAACCCTGTGAGGCAATTTTCCTATTGCTATCTTGTTTTCAAACGAGTAATTTCAGGCTTACAAAAATGAAGAACTTCAAGGGTACACATATAAAAATGGAATAGCAGGAACTTGCCTCCAGTTATTTCTGAAACCGAAGTTCTTAATCACTACATTGCAGTAAGTAGATTTCTAGAAAAGAATTTGCTTTATCAAAGGACATGTACATTAGACATATTGATAGATACTAGAAATTGCCTTTTTGAAAGCATGTGGCAATTTATAAACATACGAATAATATGTTTTAGTGTCCTCAACAACACTGGCTACTATTAACATTTTCTTTTTGTTAGTGGTATCTTTTTGTTTTGATTTGCATTTCCACTCACTTATGGCTGAGAATTCTTAAATTTGTTTAGTGACATTTTGCTTTTATTTCTGATCGATTTATGGAAACTCTTTGTATATTAATAATAAGACATTGTGTACTAAATGTACTGCAAACATTTATTTCCATTCTTAGATTTTTGCTTTTTTAAAGTACCTTTGTGGCTTGGGTTCTTTCTTTAGGGAGTTGTATTTTTTTTCCCCTCAACTCAAAGTTATAAAAATAATTTTCATGTACTATTGCTAAGCTTGTATATTTAACCCAATCTTTGTAGAATTTCAATACAATTATATATAGTTTGTAGAATAGAGTAGTAAGAGGTCATGTTCACCATCCAGAGGCATCAGGCTTTAATTTTAATAATCTGGATCACCTTGGGAAAGCTTATTAACCTCTTAGTGCCCTAGTACTTTTGCATTTAAAATGGGGCTAATGATAGTACCTATCCTACAGGGCTTTTGTAAGATTTAAATGAGTTAATACATGTAGTATACTTAAAAGTATTCAAATGCTAGCTTCTATTTTAAATTTATCTGGTATATACTTACATATATATATATGTATATATAGATATATATATATATAAATCTGGTGATACACACACACACACGTATGTATATATATTTGTTTTGGTAGAAGTTCGGAATCTGAGTAATTTTTTTCCAAGAATGAGAAAGCAATAGTTCTTACAGCCTTGATTAAATTTTGAATAATTTCTTCATGAATTCACTTTATTATACTCTTAGATTCCATTTGTATAATGATGTGTTTCCAACATTTGTAACATTTATGCCTCTAATCTTTATACCAACCTGTTATTTTAGTTTTTAACACATAAAGAAAATGAGGTTTGGAGAGTTTCTATCAACAGATAAAGTTAGTGAGATTATAAGTTATTTGAAGTTTACCCACATCTCCCCAAAATGGCTACATTCTTAGAAGTGGTCTTGTTTCTGCAAAGGGTACGTACATTAAAGATGATGTCTCCACCATATAAAGCTGCCTTTTATTGTGAAATACTTATGAATGGATTGTATTTTTAGTTGTTATATATTTTTTGATATACTTTTTGTAATGTAATATTATATTACTCATTTTTTTAAAGACTACCACCCCACTCTTTTGAGGGACACAGAGGCAGGAATCATGGCTGATGCATGTTTGTATCCCCAGTGTCTAGCAGTGCCCATTACATAGTCAAAAATCAATACATGTGTATAGAAAATAATTTTATTTTTAAAATAATGCACAGTCATGTTGCACCATAGCTCAAAATCCTACAACGTCTTGTGGCTTCTAATCAATTCCAAAACCTTGTCCTCATTTATAGGTGCCTTACAGAATGGCTACATGTTAAATCATCTCTCCCACTGAAATCCAAAATAGTCCTTTACTTTAGGCATCTGGTTGATCTCACCATCTCAGAATACCTATGTTAATTTCCATTTCTTCCCCATTAATTATAGCTTTTATCATCAAAATTTCCTTATGAAATTTTCCTTCAGTTCTTAGAGCACATTGATTTTTCTTTCTTCCTGAGCCAGCAGTTAGGATTGTTTAATTTTAGAGGTGCAAATGATCTTTGACTTGATCTAGGTTAAACCCTTCATTTAATAATGAGGAAATGGATGGCTAGTGAGGTTACGAAACTTCC
The DNA here is from genome assembly GCF_009761245.1 of Sapajus apella. Lineage (NCBI taxonomy): Eukaryota > Metazoa > Chordata > Mammalia > Primates > Cebidae > Sapajus > Sapajus apella. The sequence continues at coordinate 5,793,456 of NW_022436958.1, forward strand.
CCTTAGAGTATTCTTAATGACTGTGGCTCACATTTTAGTTTTCAATTTTGTATTCCTCTTTAATTTTGTACCAATGGGATTAAAAGCTCCTGTGGAGCTAGAACTAGCAGTAGGTTCAGCAATTTATTGAATAAATATTAATTAAGTTCCAACTATGGGCCAAGCAATATTCTAGAATTTATAGGGATGCAAAACTACTAGAGATATGAGTTTGGATTTCATATAACTATAGACTGTGGATGATACAGTTATTAACCAAATAATTACAAAATAACTATAGATTATTATACTATTAAAATTGTGATAACTCTTATCAAAGAAAACTAAATAATATTATGGAAAAAGACCCTAGAATATTTAGTCCAGGCTGGAAAAGAAGGAAACAACTTCTTGAGGAAGTGATATTTCAACTGATACCTGAAGAATGAATACAAATTACACAGGAAAATTTCTTCATAAGCAAAGAAATTTAAGTTTCAAAAAATTGAGCCTGAAAGTCGTTTGGAATTTTACAGAAAAAGAGAGAAACCCAGTGTGGTTGGAGAAATCGAATGAGGGGAATCTGAGGCAGGAAACTGATTAGGCAAGAAAACTATGTTAAACCCTATTGTGCAAAGTTTGTCACTGAAGTTCAATCATTGAGGATTTAAAATCTCATACAAAGTGCTACAGAAATCTTTGGGAATGTTATTACAGAGAGTTATGCCATTACTTTTAGACTAAAAACACTTGCTATGAGTTTTAAATATTTTTTTCTTTTTCTTAAAAACGAAACATAAGCAAAATGGAAATGGGAGACCCTAACCTAGCCTGGGGAAGAGAAGCAGATAGTTTGGCTAAACTGACAGCTGTAGAGAGGGAGAGGTATATATGAATACAGGAGGTTTGAGTAGGTGGTATACACCGGACTTGATACAGGGACAAGGAAATGTAATAGATATTTCCTGTTTTCCAATATCCCACTGGATGAAAGAAGATGATATTTGTGACCTTCAGGCAATTGAGGAGTAAGGATGATCAAAATTTCAAATGCAGGCCTACTATAAAGACTGAGAGGTTTGTGAGATAACCAAGTGAACGCATTACATAGTAAAAGAAGATTGGTGATATAGTTAAAGGAATATGAACCTCAGAATTATTGACATCATAATCAGTGTTTATCCACAACACCAAACAAAATCACTAGGAAAAGAATATAAGCTATAATCTTAATGAATATAGATATTTTGAGGTGAAGTAACTAGAAATACCAACAAGAGTCTGCCAAATATCTATCATGTAAGGTGAAAAACCAATATACGATACTGTCAGGAAAGTCAAGAACAAATAGTATATACGACATAGAGTTGAAATTTTTAAAAAAGTATGTTTTAATGATAAATGAATGGAACTATTCATCTATATTGCGTGTTGCCAACAAGTCAATTAAGATGAGATCTGAAAAGCATTCATTGAATTTGACAATAAGAAAATCAATGATGACCTAACAAGCATGGTTTTGGCAATGGGGATAGAAGAAATGGAAGTTTAAGTATATCAAATTCAAGTTGGTTGAAGAATGAATAGGCTCTAACTTATAAAACTAACCAAAACTAGTATTCAGAATATACAAAGAATATCTACATATTAAGAATAAAACAAACATTATTCAATAGAAAAGTAGAAAAAAATATCAATGAGTAATTCACAAAACAGGAATCTTAATGCTAAAAACATATGAAAAAATGTCAAAATAATAGTTAGAAAAATGTGACAGTGATACAATGAAATACTGTGGTAGGCAGCTTCTAAGATGGCTTTAGATGATACCCACTCCCTGGTATTTATGCTTCTGTGAAACTCCGGCTCCTTGTATGTGGATGGACCTAGTAACGTGCTACTACTGAATAAAATATGAAGAACAGTATCAAGAATCTTTTTCTGAGATAAGGTTACCAAAAGGCTGTGACTTTTGTCTTGCTCATGCTTTCTAACTCTCTTGCTTGCTTTGAATGTAATCAGCTGTCATACTGTTAGCTGCCCTATAGAATGGTGCTTGTGGCAAAGAACTGAGGGAGGCCTCTTTCCAATAGCCAATGAGAATCTGAGACCCTCACTATAACGGGCATTAGAAACTGAATCCTGCTAATAACCACATGAGTAAGAATGAGTGAATCTTCCCCAATAGAACCTTTAGACAAGATCCCAGCCACAGCTAAGTTCTTAATTGCACCCTATGAAAGAACTTGAGACAGACATACACATTTAGACCAAGCCTGGAATCGTGATCCACATACATTGTAAGATAAATCCTTCTATTTCAAGTCATTTAAATTTGGGGTAAATTTGTTATGCAGTAATACATAACAAATATGGAAACCATTATATACTCTTCAAATAAATATTTAAAAGTCTGATTAAAATGAATATTATTTAAGTATATGGAGAATGAAAACGTATCCATGTTCTGATAATAGGAGTTTAAATTGTTTTAACTTCTTTGAAAACCACTTTGACTATCTATCTCTAGTAAGGTTGAAGATTCTGTACCTTCAGGCTACCAACCCCTCTTCTAAATAAATACTTTTATTTAAGCAAAGAAATATAAATAAGTGTGCACATTGTAGGACTGCTTATATGAATGAAAACTAAATATCCATCAACTTGTGAATGGATAAATAAATTTTGATATATTCATGTTTTGGAATACTAATGGTAACACAAACAAACTAGATTTGCATGTATTAACATAAAGTACAAAAGTATAATACTTTGATATAACTTATGTAGATATAATAAAACATAAATTATGCTTTTATATAGATATGAGATTAAAAGATTATATATTATTTATGAATAGATACAAATATTATAAATTATAAATATTAGGGTGGAAAACATATATATCTATCTTATGATAATAATCAACCTTGGGAATGAAAGAATGAATTAAATGAGGTGAACTTTAGCCATATGTGTGATATAATATTTCTTTAGGAGAAAAGAGCCTAAGAAAATTTCACAAAATATCAACATAATTAAACCTGGGGAATGTGAGCATATAGCTATGTATTATATTATTCTCTTTGCTTTTCAATATATTGAAGATAGTTCATAATATTTTAAACTTTGAGAATTTTGAATCAGAATTAGGTGGAGACGGTGTTTGTAGCAAACACTTTCAAGAAGTCTGATGGTAAAAAACAGGAAAATATTATAGACAGCTGAAGAATTTGTGAAGTCAAGAAAGAAGTTATTGCTTTAAATATAAAAGTATATGCTTTAAATATAAAAATCTAGAATATGTGTGGATTATAAGAAGAATAATTTGTGCTAATATAGAAAAGAAAGTTAAGCAAATAAAGGGGAAAAAGAAGAGGAGAACTTCTTCCCAAAAAGAAGTCCTTGGGAACACTGGAAGAAATGGAATTCTTCCCAATGTGACTTCTGAAGTGAAATGTAAAATTGCAGTCATTACCAGGGTGTATATTTCTCCCACTATATTGCAAGATGAAAAGATAAGATTGGTACAGATGCAGAAAAAAGTATTTTCAACTTAGGACTCTATGAAAGTATGAGGCACATCCACAAAAATAGAGGGAACAGAAGGGACAGTCTGCAATCGGAGGATGGTAGAGAAGCTATGAAACAGTATTTGCAGAAAATGAGACTGAGAGCTCAATAGAGAAAAGTTGCAAAATTTCTGGGAAGTGTTGCAGAGGCATTTGAATCTATGGTGTTATCAATCTGCCCAATTATGAAAGAAATACTGGTAGCAGTGACTAATACATTTTATCAAAAAAATAATCTAGTGGTTTGAGAAGATTGGGATAGTGTTTTTTCTTAATGTGTTTCTATTCAAATATTTAAATGCTGAGCTTAACTGTAAGAAAATGGTGCACTATATTTTGTTACAAACTCAGTCATCTAAGACAAACAGAAACTTTCATAATCTTAAAAATATTATTGGCCGGGGTCAGTGGCTTATGCCTGTAATCCAGCCCTTTGAGAAGATGAGTTGGTGGATGGTTTGAGCTCAAGAGTTCAAGACCAGCCTCAGCAACATGGGGAAACTGTCCCAACAAAAAGATATAAAAAATTAGCCAGGTGTGGTAGCATTTGCCTGCAGTACCAGCTCCTTGGAGGCTGAGGTGGAAGGGTTGTTTGTGCCAAGGAAGTTGAGGCTGCTGTGAGCTATGATCACCATTGCACTCCAGCCTGGGTGATACAGCAAGAGCTTGTCTCAAAAAAAAAAAAATACACACACACACACACACACACACACACACACACTTTAATGCATTGTGAATTTTTGTGGTAAATAAAAATAAATCAAGATAAACAAGTCTCAGAAAGGCTAAGTAATATGAGAACCTGGCTAACACAACAATAAATCAATCCTAGAGTTTTCCAAATTATCTAGGAGAAAAATATGTCAATTTCCATAATTTATGGTTTATCATTCAATAATTTCTTTGATTTTTTCCTGTTAGTTTATATGTGCTTCATTTTTAGAGTATTAAGATTTGTTACTAAATGCATTCTGCTGATCCACATGACGTCTGGATTTCTTGAAGGTGAGACTTAGGAAAGAAATCATCTAAGACAGCAAGGTGAAATGCCAGAACAAAGTTTATTTTATTCTTAACTTGACTAAGGATATAAAATGCAGCCAAAAGAATACCTGATTGAGTCACTAAGGTCAAATTCTAGTCCTGGCATTATCCTGGGCAAGTCCCTGAATTTCTCTGGATATCCTTGTCACAAAAGTAGTGGATTAAATTAAATTATCTCCTAAGTCCTACTATTTCTAAATTTTCTATTCTTCACTTCAATAGAATTTGGGAAAGAAGAGTTTGAATAGACCCAGCTATTTCCAGTTTTCTACTACACAAAGAGAAATATCCTCAACGCGGCCAGACGGTGTGGAGGATTAACATCTCTTTGACATCACTGTCTTTGTACTCTCAATTCTTGCTTTAACTAGGTTGCTTCCTTTCAGGTTCAGAGACAGAAAGAATTTAGAAGCAAAAGTGAATCAAAGTGAAATAAGAGAAAAGTAAGATGGGGAAAATATGTGTATGTTCAACTGGGTGCCTTGACAGCACTGGGTGTCCGTTTGAGTTTAGGGACATAGAAAATGGAGATGGTGATGGACTGGAATGCTAGAGATGGGATGCCAATGAAAAAGTGCATTCATATTTGCAATTTTTCTTAGCCCAAGTCTTTGTTAACTAGCATTACTTATGTGTACTGCTTAATTTGTCAGAAGAACTATTTAAAAAATATCAGAGAAGAGGATGTCAGGAAAATTAAAAATAAATGGCCAAAAAAAGGATTTCTAGGGGAGCACCAAGCAATTGGTCTTATAATTACCCTGTTAATATGTAATAGTAACAATTGACCTGACAGTCAGGAATTAAATGAGGTATGAGAAAAAGAATATTCTATGAATACAGTAGTTCTATTTTGGTTCAGCTCTAATAATATTCCCTTTACAAAATATACGTCTGCTGAACAAGTGCAAACCTTTACCTTAACTTTCATATCACCAGGCTCCATACCCATGTTGGAAAAAGACTGAATGATCAGGAAACTTTTCGAGTGCATGTGTACTTTTAAAATGATAAATATAATTGAATACAATCTGCTTAGGCATTTGGGGATAGAATGGTTTTCTTACATAACTTAGTTGATTGGATAAAATATTTACTGGGACGCTGAACAAAAGGACTGCTTATCTGTGCCTTAGGATAATGTTAGACTCTTCGAAATATAAAAGAATTTTGAGAGGCTTTTTTTTTTTTTGTATTTAGAAATCTCTTTCTTATTTAAGATTCATAATATGAATAATAATAAACTTGACATTACTGTGCTCCTCTCTTTTATTTTGTGAATAGATTCAGTGTTTGGTGCATAGAATCTACTTAAAATTATCTCTAAATGTGGAGAAGAAGCTCTTGCTGGTCTTTGCACCTTGCATGTGTGATGTGAACACAAGCCAAGGAATGCAGGCAGGCGCTAGAAGCTGAAAAGCATGAGGTGAAAAGTCTCTCCTGGAGCCTCCAGAATGCACTAGTTCTAATGATACTTTAAGCTTAAACACCAACAGTAGGAACTTAATACAGATTTTGGTACTGGAATTGGGGTGCTGTTATAACAAATACTAAACCTGTAGAAGCTGCTTAAGAATTTGGCAATGGGAAAACGCTGAACTAATTTTGAGGAACAGGATTTTAAAAGTCTCCATTTCTTTGAACAGGCTGTTAGTAGAAAACTGAATATTAAAGGCATTGCTTGTGAGGGCTTAGAAGAAACTGAGGAGCATGGTACAGGAAACTTACATCATCTTACAGAAAACCTAAATTATCATAAACAGAATGTTGGTGAAAATATAGATTTTAAATGTGCTGCTGCTGAAAGCTCAGAAGGAAATTAGGGACATGTTATTTAAAACTAGGGGATAATGGACCCTTGTTACATAGCGGCAGGAAACAGCTGAATTGTGCCCTACAGTTATAAGTGGAAACAAAACATGTAAGCTGTGAACTTGTGTATTTACCAGATTTTCAGGCAAAGAGTTAAAGGTGGGCTTGGTTTCCTTTTGCTACCTATTGTAAAATGCGAAAGAAAAGAGACAAATTGAAGGAAGTGTTTAGCAACAAGGAACCAATATTTTATGATCTGTTAAATTATCAGCTTATCTTGATTGCAAAATATGCTAAAATTAGGAGCTACAGGAGAATGTGCTTTAGACTAGAAAGCCAAAGATGTGGTTCTACAACCTTTGTTAGTGCCTTAAAAGGATAAAAACTGCAGAGTACTCAAGAACAGAGAGGACTCCATCTCAGCAGAAACCAGGAAGAAAGAAAGGATTATTTAGGAAAGCTCTTTGGAGGAGCCTCTTGACTAATGGAGCAAATCTTTGTGATACACATGAGGGAGCCAAGAGATTCTTAAGCATGTTTCATCAGCAGGAACACTGCCAGCTTGAATTGAACGAGACACAGATAGGACAGAATGAAAGAAGGCTGTCAGACTCTCAAAATTATACAAGGAGGGAAAAGTCTAATAGAACCACTCAGCTGCAAGCACACCTACCTTTCAAGGAAAAAAGGGCAGACAGAGCTGCACTCCCAGATGGTGGAGGCAAGAGCCACACAGGATTATTCCAAGGTCTTGAAACTTAATGGAGTTTTATGTGTATTTCTACAAAGTTATATATCTAAATTTGCTTGGGACCAATAACTCCTTTTTGTTTTTCCTTTTGTTTCCTTTCTCCTTTTCTTTTTAAAAATAGGAATATCTATAACTTATATATCATTCCTGTCACACCATTCATTGTATTTCAAGTGTAGACAATTTGTTTTCTAGTTTCATCAGTCTACAGATGGGGTGAAATTTTGTCCTAGGATATATCATGCAAGATTCTCAACTATACCTGAATTACATGATTTAGATTATTATATTTGGTACTTTTGATCTGACAAAATTTAGATGAGACTTTGGACTTTAAGTTGGTGTTTTAATGGAATGAGGCTTTTATGAATGTTGAGATGGTTTTAATATATTTTGCATGTGGATAGGTGTAAATTCTTGGAGGTCAGTGGGTGGACAATACTAAACTGAGTAATGCTCACCCTCAAATAAGTACACATCTTAATATCTGGAGCCTGTGAATGTTACCTTAATGGGAAAAAATTTTGGGAAACGAGATTAAGTTAAAGATTTTATTATGAGAAGATTATCCTGGATTATCTAGGTGAGCCCAATGTAATCATAAGGATTCTTATAACAGGGATGTAGAAAGGTCAGGCAAAGAGAAGCAATGTGATGACAGAAGCAGAGATTGAAGTGATGTGGCACAAGCCAAGGAATGCTGGCAGCCTCTAGAAGCTGAAAAATACAAGGAATAGATTCCTTCCTGCGGCCTCTGAAAGAAATAAGTTAGCAGGTTGATTTCAGCCCCTAGAAATAGAAAACTAATACAATATGCTTTTTCTTGGTCCATAAATTCTTCAGAGAGTATTTTCATATATAAAACAAATAGGACATATAGCAGTTTCCAGTTGGAACAGCACTGTAAAACATTCAAGTACATACATTGCATTTATCCAGAAAATTTCTCAGATAAACAACACATGTTATGGAAAACAAATGCAGAATAATTCAGTTATACCTAGAAGCAAGTAAAAATTACTAAGATATGTATTTTTAAAGTTCATATCAAGTTTGTTACCCTCTGAACTTTCAATTGAGGTAATTACATATTTTCTTAATAATCTCTCATAGATGCAATGCTCTATATCTAATTTTCAGACCCTAAAATGTTTATTACTATTTTAAAATAAAGGTTCATAAAGCTCAAAAACTCATTATAACTCACTTTCATTGATAACATAAATATATGTCATGTGTCATATTGTACTGTGCTTATATATGAGGTATAAAGGAAGTAATAAAATATAAATGTTTGGCTCAGTACAATGTTAATAATTAATTATACATGTTGTAGACTATCCCTGTGTCCCCGAGATTGCTGTGTGTTATATAGGCATACTTTAGCTAGTTCTAACAATGGTTTATGATACATATTTTATTACAATTTTATTATTATTTTTTTTTGAGATGGAGTTTTGCTCTTGTTGCCCAGCTTGTAGTGCAATGTTGTGATCTCAGCTCACTACAACCTTCGCTTCCCAGGTTCAAGGGATTCTCCTGCCTCAGCCTCCTGAGTAGCTGGGATTACAGGCATGTACCACCACACCTGGCTAATTTTTTATTTTTAGTTGAGATGGGGTTTCTCCATGTTGGTCAGGCTGGTCTCGAATTCCTGACCTCAGATGACCCACCAGCCTCAGCCTCCCAAATGCTGGGATTATAGGTGAGAGCGACCACACCCTGCCTACAGTTGTTTTATAGGAAACTGTAGTAATATCTAATGGTCTTATAGATGACTATGGTAGTTGTCATCAGTGGGCTACTATCATCAAAGCTCACAGTTGGTCTATTATGCCGTATTGTTTCTTTCTGAATCTGGGGAGAAAAGAGCTTCTGCTATGCTTTCAGACAAATCATTCATATTTTCCCAATATAGACAATCTTATGGTTTGAATGTCTCCTTCACAACTTGTATTGAAACTTAATTCCCAATGTGGCATGATTAAGAGATGATGCCTTTAAGAGGTGATTGGATCATGAGAGCTCTGCCTTAATAAAAAGGTTAATCCATCGGTAGATAAAAGGATTAATGAGTTATCACAGGAGGAGAACGGGTGGCTTTATTGGAAGAGGAAGACAGACCTGAGCTGGCAATGTTATGCTCAGTCCCCAAGCCCTGTGATACTCTGAACTGTCTTAAGGCTCTTCGGAAAGTTTCCACCAGCAAGAAGGCTCTCACCTGCTGCAGCCCCTCAATGGGAGACTTCTCTAAAACTGCAATCAATAAATTATATTATTCCTAAATTATATGATTTCAGATATTCTGTTATAAGCAACAGAAAGACTAAGAAAGATAAAATGTGTAATCCTAAAAATATAAAAACCCACACTCCACCTTTGATTAAATGCAATAATAACTCCTAATGTTCATTTTGGGCAAATGGGTAAAAACACTCTACAAAACTCTGCCTTGCACTTTTGTGCTATTTTGTCATCATCAGAGATGCCACAGTTTGGACAACATGGTTCGCCAAATTGAAAACAAGCTAGATAAAATTAATAGGCTATTTACTCCTAATAAAAATCTGACTTTATAATCATTATCCAATTATATTTCATAAAAACTTTGAGACAAGGAAGCCAAACATTCTGACTTTAAAGATGAATGGTTTCAAATTTCTTATAAATTAATTATCTACATTCTTATTGAATTTGCTACATGGCCATGCTTTTATCTTATAGTTTGCACCAGAAAAGAAAATACTGAATTATTTTGACACCTAACTTTTCCCTAAGGAATTTCCTGGCTGAATCACAGATGTTATGAATACTCACTTCTGTTATCATTGTTGTCATTGTTTTCCCCTGGTCTTGGAAGTCACGTTAGCATGTATTGTACAAATAAAATTAATTTGTGCTAATCACCATTCTGGGTATTTGGCATATATCATTACTATTCCTCACAATATAATCGAAACAAGGAGGAATTCCCTTTTATAGATAAGGAAAATACAAAATGATTGGTAATTTATCCAAGGTAGACTAGCTAATAAGAAGCAGATTTAGGATTCTAATTCAGGTTACTCGGCCTCAAAACATTACCCTGTGTCCGCTAATGGCATGGCTACAGAAAACACAAACAAACTCCATTCTGCATATGTAGATAAGGAAGAAAACAATCTATACACATCAATTATAAACAGATACATAATTTATATCCTTTAGAGTGTAGCTATCACTTTGTAGCAAAAATGTATCACTATTGATTTATTGTGTTTTGTGTGTATAAGGGCAATTGTTTAGAGAAACAACTCATAATAAACAGTTCAAGATCTTTAAAAGCCAGATTTAATCTGAGATAATAGGCTATTTTCTTCTCTTTTATTAATGACTAATTAGTGATGGAATTTTTGTTTTTTTATCATAACTTAGAAAATTGACTAAAACACAAAAAGCATTGGCAACAAAAGCCAAAATAGACAAGTGGGACCTAATTAAACTCCAGAGCTTCTGTACAGCAAAAGAAACAATCATTAGAGTGAACTGGAAACCAACAGAATGAGAAAAAATTCTAGCAATCTACCCATCTGACAAAGGGCTAATATTCAGAATCTACAAAGAACTAAAACAGATTTACAAGAAAAAAAAACAAACAAACCCATCCAAAAGTGGGCAAAGGATATGAACAGACACTTTTCAAAAGAAGACACATATGAGGCCAACAAACATAGGAAAAAATGCTCATCATCACTGATTATTAGAGCAAAGCAAATCAAAACCACACTGAGATACCACCTCACGCCAGTTAGACTGACAATCATTAAAAAACCTGGAGACAACAGATGCTGGTGAGGATGTGGAGAAATAGGAACACTTTTACACTGTTGGTGGGAGAGTAAACTAGCTTAACCATTGTAGAAGACAGTGTGGCACTTCCTCAAGGACCTAGAAATAGAATTTCATTTGACCAAGCAATCCCATTACTGGGTATGTACCCAAAGGATTATAAATCATTCTACTAACAAGACATATGCACACTTATGTTCATAGCAGTGCTGTTTACAATAGCAAAGACCTGGAACCAACCCAAATGCCCATCGATGATAGACTGGACAAGGAAAATGTGGTACATATACACCATGGAATACTATGCAGCCATAAAAAATGATGAGTTCATGATGTCCTTTGTAGGGACCTGGATGAATCTGGACACAATCATTCTTAGCAAACTGACACAAGAACAGAAAATCAAACACTGCATGTTCTCACTCATAGGTGGGTGTTGAACAATAACACATGGACATAGGGAGGGGAGCATCACACACTGGAGTCTGTTAAGGGGGCTAAGGGAGGGACAGCGGGGGTGGGTAGGAAGGGTGGGGGGGGATAACATGGGAGAAATGCCAGATATAGGTGATGGCGAATGGAGGCAGCAAACCACATTGCCATGTATGTGCCTATGCAACAATCCTGCATGATCTGCACATGTACCCCAGAACTTAAAGTACAATAAAATAAAAAAAAAATTCCTTAATAAAGGTTTAATTTAGTACACATTTAAATTTTAAGCCAGCAGAGTTTTCTGCCTTACAAATATCTATTTTAGGATAGAATAAACACCAGTCAGCTGACTTATTTTTAAACAAGCTATGAAAATTTACAAAAATATTATTTCTTCTAGTATAAAAAAATTGAAATGTAAATTTTCTATAGGATTTCTGATAGCTACAATAAATATAAAATATGAGGATATTAAAAGCATTATCTACTCTTGTAAATACTTGGAAGATTTTAATTTTAAAAAGATTATGTGTCTTTCACAAGGCAAACATAGTAATGTAGAATAAAATATCTCATTATTATTTAGCTATATTCTTTCCTACTTTATAAGTTTGATTTATGCTTTTACAAGAATTGCTGTATCAATGAATTTCAATACATAGCTTGAAGGCATAAGTTGGACTTCCAACTGCTTTTTCAGTAATCTTCATCTTTCAAACACTTAGAACATAAATTAGGTTAAAATTATCTGGAATTTTATTGTGCTTTACAAGCATGCTGCTTCTTGGTATTCCAATTAATTATGTTCCTTAGAATTTTTAGTCCATGCTGTGGTACAGATGCCCATATGTTCAAGTTAATTGTAATTTTACAAGAGAAAATATACCAAATCCACAAAAGGAATTACATCTATGAATTTATAGATAGATAGATAGATAGATAGATAGATATAGATATAGATATATTTGACAATATAAACATATTTGTCATGGAGGATTCTTTCTTTCTCAAAATCAGTTTGTATTTCAGTTTTACAACCTGGTTCTTAGGGAAAATGATTAGGTACAATTGGAGTCAACTGCAAATAAACTAAGAAATACAAAGTTAGATAATAGTGGTATAGATTTGGGTAGCTGACATCAATAAGCAGGGATTTTGCTCTTATCTTTGCAAATCCCATAATTATTTTTGAGACTAAAACTGGCAATGTGATACCAATCTCTGGCATCCAAGTTTGTGTCAAAATGTGATACAAAATATTAATTTCTAAGAAAAGTTTTAGCCATCAATTAAGAATAAATAAACCCTTTGTGGCAGTTTGATTCTGAGTTAATTTGCATTCAGCTGGAGTCCATCATATAAAAAGGAAGGGTGTATTCTTGATTTCCTCACCTTTCAGGGAGTCTCCTCTCTATTACAGTGAGTTTTTTTAATGAGGCATATCATCAGGGCCACATGAGACTTACAGGGGGACAAAAGATACATTCTATGAGCAAATGTAATATAATTTAATTTCCTCTGGAGGAAGCCAACAATTTACTGATGTTCTGGCATTTCTAAGAATGGAGTACTAGACAGACTTAGAGAACTGACTTCTGAAATAAAAGACAGGAAAACTAATGGTCAAGAAAGAGAGTGAGTAAGTAATTACTGGGAGGACTTTGTTACTGTTGACTTTACCTAATAGATGGCCTCAGCAGGTTTTCATTAACCTGGTCCATTTATATTCATATTAGATGGCAGCTAAACAATACTAGGCAGCTAGGAAAGACTCCTCTATTTTGAGGAAGAAATGTATTTCTATAATGAATATTCAGTGCAGGAGCAAAAGGGAATTTGAAATATTGTTTTCTAGTGTTCCTCTGATTTAGGCCCAGAATTTATGATGCTGTGCTGTAGGCTGAACTGTCCCAGTGACCAGATGGAAACAGAATTTCTCTTCTGCTTCAGTAGAAGAAAAGGAAAATAAAGAAAAAAAAAAGTTGGCCAGGTAATCAGCCAACACACACACACACACACACACACACACACACACACACACACACACA
>NW_022436958.1:5806934-6002608 GCF_009761245.1 Sapajus apella
ACACACACACACACACACACACACACACACACACACACACACACACACACGTTACAAGGCATTTTGTCAGATACCTTGAGGTCTGCCACAGAAAAATAGGCATGAAGGATCATATACTTTTAGAATGTCAAAGCAAATGCGGGTGTCAATTAATTTCTGTACTGCATGATAATAACTCCAGGAGCTGAGTCTAGACTTCTTAGTAGTTTTGCCATTATTAATTTTTCGATTCCTTGAAAGACTTTTATGTATTATTTTGGCTTCTTCCATTTTTGTGTGTGTTTCTAGGCAACCTGGGCAAACTTCCTGATTCATATGGCTTCTATTTCTTCCCCAAATTCCATCTTCAACCTGAACGTCTTCTGTACTCTAGAATCCTTTATCCATCTGTCCCTGGACCTCTCCATGTGAATATCATATAGACAACTTGAATTCAGCATTTCTAACATGGAACTCATAATATTTTGTATAAGCCTGTCACTTGTCTTATGATTGATATCTCAGCAAACATCATGACTATCCTTTCATTTTTCCAAATGACAATGTGGTCATTATGTCTGACTCCTCATCCCTTCCTTCAGAAATCCTGTCAACCAGCACACTGTCTGAATTCTATAACTCCTCTGTCAGATTTTTGGTTCAAGTCATCTTTCCTTGTTTAGATTAATGGAAATATAATCCAACTACTCCCCCCATTGATTTTTCTACAAAACTTTTCTAAAACTGGCATTTGATAAACTCACTCCTCTACATAAAAATCATTCAATGACTTCAATCCTCTCAGAACTGAATAAGGATCTATGTGAAGAATTGCATGATGCTCTATGATCTGGACCCTTTTTCATTTCTTGCTTATCCATACATTTTACTATAAAATTTGAGCACTCTAAACTACTGTGAATTCCCTAAGCTTCTGCTCACCACAAGGACTTTAAGTATACTGTTCTCTCATCCTATAACTTCTTTTGTCCTATTCTTTCTTCACTTAACATATTCCTACTTACCCTTTCAGCATGAGTTTGTCATTGTTTTCCAGGAGAAGCTTTCTCTGGCAGTCAGCTTCATCCAGAGACTGGCTTACCTTTCCATCCTAGGGGATCCCATTACCCCTGTTCTTAACCTACTGCAGTAGTTGTCAGAGTACTCAGGACCCATTAGAGTCATGAGCCCCTCCAAAACGGGGATGTGTTCTGAGAATTGTGTGCTTAGATCATTTTACCATTGCAAAAACATCATAGAATGTACTTAGGGAAACTTACATGGTACAGCCTACTACACGCCTAGGCTACATGGTGCAGCCTGATGCTCGTAAGCCACAAACCTGTACATTATGTCACCGTACTTAACAGTGTAGGCAACTGTAACACAGTGGAAAGTATTTGTGTATCTAATCATAGAAAAAATACAGCAAAAATATGATATTATAACCTTATGAGACCACTGTCATATATGCAGTCTGTCATTATGCAGCAAATGACTATACATAATTTGTGGGGCTCAGTGCCAAGGAAAAATGAGACACCCATTGTTCAAAAATTATCAACAATTTCGAGGGGGTGCTAGAAGAGCATTTGACCAAGTAAAGAGCTCTTTTAAGTGCCGGGAACTTTGCAGCTATGTAGCTCACACATTTACCAGGTTCTGTAAGCTTGCATCTTGCTGCTTATTCTGTCTTTATTGCTCACTAAATTATAAGCTCCTTAAAGGTAGAGTCTATTTGTCCTACTCCCCATTACTTCTTCAGGAAGTAGCACTTTTCCTTGCTCATGATTATTACTCAGAAAATATCTGTCAATTCAATTCTCCATTCTGAGAAAAATAAATCACAATGTGGCCACTAGTTTTCGGGCAACACCTGCAAAGAGAGGATTTGTCCACATGTTGTAATTGGACACCTCCAGGACTAAGATTAAATTGAAGCTTCTTTTAATCTATAACCATTCCTAAATTTATTAAGGATATTAAAGGTATGCATTATAAAATCTAAAATTATTTGTAGTAAGAGCAATTATTAAAATATAAATATTTAATATATATATATCAACTATAGAATTACATGAAAATGAATAATAATAATTCAAACCCTTCCAAGTATTTCAGTGGAATGTGGATACTGCTGTGTTGGTCATTGAGCTGCAATGACCTCCAGTACCACAGTGCTTTGTGCAGGCTGGGTGCAAAGTTTCAGGGAGTACTAGATTTAGCCTTACACAGATAATTTGTTTCTTTCTTAGTCTATTTGCATTCCTTCCCTATTTTGTTTTTTACTTAAATAACTTATTTCTAAAGGATTCATGTCAATGCCCCCTCCTCAGTCCACTTGGGATTTTAGATTCACTCTGCTTTTCCCACATTCTCTTGAATTTGCTGCCCCAAATACCTATCCAAACTCTGTAGATGGATAAAGGATTCTAGAATACAGAAGACATTCAGGTTGTAGATAGAGTTTGGGGAGGAAATAGAAGCCACATGAATTGAGAATTTTGGCAGGTTGCCTAAAAACACAAATAAATTGAAATAGGAATTGGTGTCCAAATACCGATCCCAAACTCTGCAGTTCGACAAAAAGAGGGGAACTTTGAGAATGTTTAATGCAGCACAAGATTGTGGAACGTAAAGGTCTCAGCTAAGTGGTCCAAGGTGTGCCATTTCTCTCCCTTCCTCCTCCCTCCTCCTCTTCCTCTACCTCTCTATGCCTTGTTTTTTACGCCTGCAAAATGATATACTGGGACTCTACAACTCTGATGTTCTTTCCAGCTTAAGCACTGAATCATGTGCCTGTCAGTAGAAGAGGCTGGGCCTCACGAGAGAAGCAGAAGTCAGATAAATGAAAGGGAAAGGGGAGGGAGGACACTGAGAAAGACCTGGCCTAAGTGAGAGCTCTGCACGTAGATGACTGTCAGTGAGCCTGCCCTAGTGACCCAGCTGCTGTGCCACAAACATGGCCTGAGTGTATAATGTGCCAAGCTCTGTTCTAAGAGCTTCTTGTGTATCGATCATTTACTCATCCCAACAATCATTCTTATTTTATTGATAGGGAAATTATATCCATGGCTAGTTAGTGATTGATTCAGGATTCCAAAATCATTCAGTTTGACCTCATGTTATTCCTGGGTCCCCATGATTAGGAAATCTCTAAAATTGCATTTTGAAGAATTAGGGCTCATGAATTCTTTCAAAAAAAAAAAAAAGCACAATTTTCTCCTTTAGACATTTTTTGAGAACAAGTGGTGCTCTTTGGAAAGCACAATGAACATGAAGATATAATTTTTACAAAATTTAAACAGGAAAGGAGCTACTAAATGACAGTGGATGAGAAAGATATCTTGTTACTTATTTTCTGGACCTCTTATTCCTGCAGATGACTACATTCCATCTCCTTCCTTTATTTCTCCTGCTGTATAATTTTTCACAGGCTTTGTTCTACACACTCATCATCTTTGGTATTCCTTTATATAGCTTTCTTTTTTTTTTAATTCCCTGTGTCTCTTTCAGCAGACTGAATAAGGTAAAATTCCTCTAGTTCTCCATTCAATAATATTTTAAAAAATGATGCCTGATTATTAAACGCCAGCATTGCCACATTGTGGAATAATCGTTCACAATGAACTTTTTAATTTGCACCATGAGAACTATCCCTCTCTTTCATGCCATTTATTTTTTTCCCATGCTTAGCTTTATTAACTACAACTGTCTGCAGCTGCTGAATTTACCATTTATCCTACCTCAGATTTCAATCCAATCTTGTCACTTAAGGAGGTGTATAATATATATAAGGCAGTTTGGCATATCCTGATGCCTCCTGGGGTAAATTTACTGCGTTTATATAAAATGGGAAAAGATAAGTCTTATTCTGTCCTCTTGGAAGCTTCCCAGTAATCTAATATGGAAATATGTCCAACCTACTTTACAAGGGTCATTGCAACATTACCTACTAGTGAAAATAATGTCATCATGTGCTGTAACAAGTTCTTCATATTGACTAAATTACTTGATCTTCACAACAAATTTACAAAGTAAGTATTTATATCCTCACTTTGAAGACAAGGAGGGTTTAAAAGTTATATAGCTTGGCATTTTCATGCCCTTGATATGTGATAAAGCTTATTTGAATCAGGTTTTCCTGACTTCATCCCAATGTTACTATAAATAAAAGCAGCTAGCCTAAACAATGACCATGTCCTCAATCATCCTCACCACAAAAACACATATATCCTTTTAATAATTGTAATGCCACTGCAATGTTTAAAAAAAAAAAAAAAAAGATGAGGTCCTAAATAACATCCTATTCAAAAGTTCGGGGTCATGGTCAGCTGAAAACATTGTAAACATAGTTGATTCAATGTTACTGTCAAATTCTACCAGAAAACTAGCTGTGGTCTCTATATTTTCCTACTTATTTTGTACTATAAGTAGAATATCATCCATTTTATGGATGACAATTCTGTTTATGGATTGAAATAACAAATAAGATAGAATGTATTTAGCTCTCCTTGAACTACCTGTATTTCTACCTTATGAAAAAATCTTATACATCAAAACCTTGCTTTTTACAAATCTATAATTCAAAAATACCCTTGAATATAATCTGTTTCCCTTAATCAAATAACTCAACTCATGGTTTACTTGCAAGAGTATTCTAGATACAACTTTATTAATTTATTCTTCCTCTCTCATCTTGCATTTTTAGCAGATGCAGTACAACCATGAGAAAAGACAAATTGCTACAAAAAGTAGGATTAGAGTAGGAAATACTATATTGTTAAATTTAAAATCGAACATAGGGTGCTTATTTTGATATTTAAAATACAAATATCAATTATCAATAAAGAACTCATAGAATCACATGAAGTCATCAAATGATCATGATGAAAAGCAGAAATTTTATCACTTTTAATATTGAATAAAATAATTCTGCAACCATATACATAGTATAACTTGTGATTTTGCTTTAAACTTATTTTTACATTACCTTTGATTAAGAATTTAATCTCCACATTATTAATTCTGGTTTACCATTCTGGACAATTTAAATTATTAATAGGGGTACAACCGAAGACTTAGAACAACTCTGAATACCAGAGGCTTCACCAAAATATATATAGCTATAAGCAGTCATGCTACAACTTCTATTTTGAAATTTTGGAGTAAGAAAATTAAGATATAATACATCAATTTTACCCCATAATTTTTCAGCAGACAATGAGGAGGAACTATTATGGTAATTAAATAGCCAGAGAGATTCAATTATAAAGGAAGATTAAGAAAATAAACATGTAGAAGTTGGCTTGGTGACCGCTGAGAGGGGATATGGGTGATTGTTGTCAGATTTGAATGACACCCTCAAAGATGAACATTCATAGTTTACCATCTGGAAATGGGCAATAGAATTGAAAAGGAACATTCAGAAAAATCAATAATAATGTAACATGTATCTTTTGTGTATTGTAGAACAGTCCTTATAAAAAATAAGATAGGCCAGTTTTCCTAATTTTAAGAGCAGTCATTTTTGTAAATAAGCATATCATGCTCTTTTTATTTTTGTTAAGCAGACATGTTTAAATATAACATGTATCATTTTACCATTTTAAGTTGTATTAAAATATATCTTACATGGCATTCTTCAAAATTAGAAATTTGTAGTTGATAAAACAGCCATTTCTTCTCTACATTATTTTAGTAATTAAAAAATAAAGAATAATCAGCATAAAATTTGTCACCCCATGCATTTTAACTCAAAAATGAATGTGTACTAGCTGTACTATTAGCTAATGGTTTATAAAACAAGGATCATAAAACACAGTAAGTCACCAAATCAGTACAGCATTCCTATCTCTTAGGTAGAGGGTTTCTGTTAGGTTCAATCTCATTTACTCTCCTTGTTAATGTTCTGGAAAGAGGCAGTAAATATGACATTTGTTACTTTCATATTACATTGAAATGTGTACTGGGAATACAATTTATTTCAGAAGCAAATATTAGACTACCTGTAGAAGCACTGGAAAGTAAATATAGATAGTTAAGTATAAAGATAACAATAAATTAGGATGTTTTCCAGAAGAGATGGTAGCAAAATGGGTAATGTCATATGGGACTTGTATGCCAGACTAGATCCCATAAGCCTCATTGGTAATGCTGCATGTAATGCTACTCAGCCACCTCAATGTCAAACATGCTTGAAAAGAATTAAGAATCATCAATATAT
Source organism: Sapajus apella (assembly GCF_009761245.1). NCBI lineage: Eukaryota > Metazoa > Chordata > Mammalia > Primates > Cebidae > Sapajus > Sapajus apella. Next base: position 5,813,140 of record NW_022436958.1, read on the forward strand.
TACGGAGCTACAGATTTTCTTCTATAAAATATAATTGGCACCACTTCTGTGAAAGTGACTACAAATGGCATTCAAAACTAGAAGAAGACTAGGTGGTAAAACCCACAGTACATCAGCAGGTAGAAGGTAGGACACCCTGTACTGTTGTACGCTTTAATATGATGATCACTGTCATGAGGCTAATGCTAGCTTTTGCTTACGGTGCCTCTACCCTCATGATGTTTGGCACCAATGTCTTCTGTTTCTGAGCTGTACAGTATTAAATATGGTGAGGGGGTAGCATAGTAGGAGCTAGAGGAGCTAAAAGTCAACTCTTGGAAGGACAGGTACTGCTTCTGAAGAAAAAAGCTTAAAGGTCAGTGACTGCATGAAAGCATTCTTACCTTGTGCTTACATTCACAAGCCCATTTACACTTTTTTTGGTGGTGGAGGGTGGCGGGGTCAGGGGGCACTGAAAATTCACTCAAGGAGTGCATCTGTGGAATATAGAATCCCTAGGTGCTAGAAAAACAGTGGTGAACAAGACTGAAGAAAATCCTGCCCTCACGCATTTTCCTGCTGAGTAGATGCTTTAGACAATTATACAGAAGATAACAATAAAGAATTATGAGTGCTGTACAGGATGCTCAGAAAACCAATAACATGTTGGCCTAGGGGACCCAAGAATCAAGGAAAGGTGTTCCTGACAAAATGGCAATGAAACCTAAAGGGCTCACTTACTCCCTAACTGAGATCCAGACATTACAAAATCTGTTCTAATACTTAAAAAAAAAAAAAAAAAAAAAAAAGAGTTTGACTCTAGTTTTGCTTTTTAACAGATTGAACAAGTTAGGTCAATCAAAATGGTAAATGGGTTTTGAAATCCACCTATCTTCAAACTATGTTTAATAGTTAGATTTCTATACTCTCTTAAACCCCTTCTTTAATTTCTCTGATTATTTGACTGAGCTGTCGCATATTCCAAATAAAAATAATTCAATAGCAACTGAAATATGTTTGTGAAGAAATTTCAGAAGAAAAAAACAGCTTAGGGCATTAACTCAGAGCAGCAATTTTCAAATTTTGAGTACATGAAGTTCTTTATGGTACTTAATACAATTTCTGTTCCTGCACCACTCCTAATGAAATTCTGATTATGGAGGTCTGCGGCTGGGTTCAATATGTTGTATTTTAAACCAGAACCCAGATTTATTTTGATGCAGGTATTGCAAAACCACACCATGAGAAATACGAAATTTAGAGGATGTATTAACAGAGTTAGCCACTCTTATTTGAAGACAGCAGAGATAATTTATTATCTTCTTTCATTCTCTCTCTCTTTCCTTCATCAAAATCCTACTTAACCCACAGGAATTGGGAAGAAGTTTCTCTGTACATAGCCTAAACCTTATTCATAAGCATGAAGAGAGAAAAAAAACAGTATTTCCCAGCCTGGTTTCACATTAGAATCATCTGGGGAACTTTAAAAAATTACTGATACCTGGCCTCCATTCCTAAAGACACGATTGGGTCCCCAGTAGTGTTTTAAGCTCCCCAGGTGATTCTAATGCACATCAGGGCTGCCAATCACAGGCAAACATGAAAGACAAACTATCCAGCATTCTCTTTGTTACAGTTTCTTTGTTAAATGCTATAGATGTCTATACATAGATACATGTTTGTTTAATAGTAACATCATTTGTAAATGTTGACAGTGAACCCAATGACTAATCACTCCAAGGGCATGAAAGGAGAATCAGGATTACAATTTTGAGCTGCTTAATTTAACGCCTGTGTTTATTTTTAATTAGTTAATTTTCTTTTTTACCCTCAATACAAATTGTTTGTTATTTTTTATATTTAACCTGTACTCTGTAACAACCCTGAATCACCTCTCCAGTGAAATATGCTTCTGCATGGTGGTGTAGCCTTCCAGCCAAAAGTTCTATTTTAGAGATACAATTCTTCAGTGTGTAGTACTTGGCATACAGTATGTACTCAATGTTAGGTTTTAAAATGGCTTTCTGGTAGTGTTTTGCAAGCATATGAATATTTGCTGTATTTTGAACGTTGTTGCCTTCTAAAAGTGTGGCAAATGGAAAATGAAAGTGTTGACACTAGAAATGGTAAAACTGAAACAAAGTTGACATTATTAGGTAGCCCAAATGAAATATATTCTTAGTCTCCAAGGCACATTCTTTTGTCATCTGCTAATTTACTTTGTGTTAAGAGAAAGATTAAACCAAAGAATATACATAACATCATTGAACTCTACCTTTGAAACTCACATGTAAATATGAGGTTTAGTGTGAGAACAAAAGAGAAATTTAGATATTGCATTAAAAATTCACATTTTTAAAAGTCTGGTAAGATACCTTCAACATTATTGTAGCATTCTACTCCAATCCTGTGTAAAAGCTAGTATTTGTTTATTCTCTCCTAGCAGACTGTAAACTCCATGAGACCAGGTGCCTTGTCTATTTTTTTTTTTTTTTTTTTGCTTCCATATTCCCAGTGCCTGGAATAGCATTTATTTATCAAAATAATAAAGGAAACCACAAGAGGAAGCCTCATCCTTAATGTTAAAATTGGTTCCTTCATTCTAAAATTGTAATCTCCTATGACCTAGACAATAATATATTGAGCTAAAATTTATCCTAATTTTTACATGTAACCCATTATATTATTATGTGCACAATTGTTGGGCCTCAGGAAACATACCCCAAAGTGAAGGCCTCAGAAGCAAAAGATTTTCTCTTATCTTCTGCTGCCCTCCTATTTCTCAGTCCCATTCTCCTCCAAGGCTAGCCACAGAAACTAGAATTCCTCTTCCCCAAGGTGAGTCATAGAAACCAGAACCCCTTTTCCCAAAAGACAATCATAAAATCTAAACATATCACACTAACTTTCCCTGTGCTCTCTCTGTGTAAAAACTCTACCTAAAAAAATTCTGACCTATCTTGTGTGACGTGGGTCATAAGACACCCCCATTTCAGGGAGGGTCCTGCCCCACACCCAGAAGGAAGGAATGCTGCCCAGTGAGGCCAAGAAGAATCTTGACAGTTACTGGGCCTTCCCACCCAGTCTGTTAGTGTTGGCTTACACTCTTTTCCTCTAATCATGTTTCTAAGTGTGTCTGTATTTTGCTGAAGTTAAACATAAGAATGGACAGCTTCTCCTGTATCTTTGGGTCCTTATTCTGAAGGCTTCCGTATACATATTAAATAAATTTGTATGCCTTTTCTCCTATTATTCAATCTACCTCATGTGGGTGATTTTCAAGGAATCTCCAGGGAGCCATGGGCCGTGACCACCATTATATATATGCTAAAAAATATACTATAACTAGAGATGGTTAGCTTTGCATATGTAAATCCCTTTTATAATATAAGTCTATTACTAAAATTTTGCACATTTGACTTTCATAAATATTTAAGAGACAGACAGTAAGAAAGGGAAGCCCCTACTTCTTGTGGTTTTATTACAAGAAAACTGGTAAAAATATTTCTTGAGATACTGGCAACATGCTCCATAATGAATCAAATAAATTAATGTGTTAGCACTTTTATGATATGGAAGTGATATGGTTTGCCTGTGTCCCCACCCAAATCTCATCTTGAGTTGTAACTCACACAATTCCCACATGTCACTGGAAGAACATGGGGGGAAATGATTAAATTATTGGGACGGATATTTTCTGTGCTACTCTTGTAATAGTGAATGAGTCTCACGAGATCTGATGGTTTTAAAAAGGAAAGTTTTCCTGCACAAATTCTCCTTTTGCCTGCTGCCATCCATGTAAGGCTTGCCTTCCTCGCCTTCCTTCCATGACTGTGAAGCCTCCTCAGCCACATGGAACTGTAAGCCCATTGAACTTCTTTCTTTGGTAAAATTACCCAGTTACAGGTATGTTTTTATCAGCAGTGTTAAAATGAACCAATACAGAAAGACTATGAAGATAGAGATTCTGAGTCATGGGTATGAGGAGAATATCCAAATGACTCTGACAAGAAAATCAAGCTAATTGATAGATGGAGACAGCCTTTAAGGATAACTTGTGCTTGATGCCAAAAAGAACTAGAAATTTCACAGGGAATTATGGAATCAATGTGAGCTACTGCATAATAAAGGAAAAAAAAATTGATAAGGTACCTAAGATGTATTTACAAAGTCTACTCTCAGTATGTTACTGCTTCAAATTTCCTCCTGATGTCTCCATATTTATTAATGGCATCGGCAACTTGGTTTGATATTTTGATGTCATATCTCCTCAAGTTTCTTCTGAAATTTCTTAGAACCTAATTCTCCTCTTTGTTCCCTGATTGGCATCTGAATTTACTGCTCTTGGCTAAAGCCTCAGTAACTGTAATTGGACTACTCCCTTCCCTGGATTGCCCAACCCCAAACATCATCCAAACCTTTGCAGAAGTTAATCTCACTAAAATGGATTTGAACACATTACAACTTTGCTTATAAACTTTTAAGGTTTTCTACTGTCCGCAGGAAAATGTCCAAATTCCGTGGTATTTCTTACTTCATTCTGCCACATCTGGTCCTGTAACCACACTTAGCTGCTCGATAATCCCTGAACACATCACACACTTTCTGCCCTTTGTCTTTAATCATATTGTTCACGCTACTGCTGGTGTGGCATGCTTTACCCTTGCCTGTATGATGGACTCCTACCATCACAAGAGCAACTCAGCATGCCACCCCTTCTAAAAAATCATTCTAGATTCACAGACAGAGTTATTCCTTCCATTCTTATATCCCTTGACTCAGAATATCTGGGTTCACATCTTGATGCCACTGCTTATAATCTAGATTTCCTTGGGAAAGCACAAGAAACAAGGCCACTGTTATTTCCAAGAACCTGACTCAAAGAATGGTTGTGAGGATTATATGGGTTAATAGAGGAAATCACTTAAAATAGTGCCTACAAGATAAGTATTTAATAAATGATATTAATTTTATTTTCAAAACCAATCTATAGGCTTTTTAATGTTACACTGCCCTGAGACAGTCTTCTCATGCCAAACTATAAACTAACATGGGATGGTGACTAAAAGTCAGTGTTTTGTTTGTATTTGGGTTTCTAGTGCCAAAGCAGTATCTGGAATAACTCAGTTTTCAAAATTTACTTAGTGCCCATTATTTATACAATTTGATGCTACAGCTAGATTTACAGAGTTAAATGTGATTGTCCCAATATTCTAGTAGCTCATAATATATTTTTGGAAGTGAATAATATAGAGACTGCTAGAAATTATGCTATTTGTTTTCAAAACCAAATGCCAACCAACCATAGAAATTCTTCAGTCCAAAGACAGTGTGAGATGTCAAGGCAGGCACAATCCCTGAAAATAGAAGGAACTGGGGACTATCCTTGAAACAGAAGAACTTAGAAGGATAAAACGATGTTGTATCCTAAAGAAGGTATTTTAAATGGGCAACACTGGGTAAAATTGGCATGGAGGTAGGAATGACCATGGTTAGATCGATTGGCTTAGACAGAGGTTTTTGTAGTATCATAGTATAAAACAGTAGTTAACAACTATAATGCTTATAGGCAGTTGAAGAAAATGAGTGAAACAGGTGAGGTATAAGGCAATAAGAATGTGGGACTTCCGACAAACTAGAGGGATGATCCCAGAAGAAAGGAGGCAGCTTCTCCTCAGCTGTAATGTAACTGTTGTCCCCTGGGGATGGGTCCCAAAGTAGCTGGGGCACATGCTTTAAAAAATGAGATCTCTTCTGATTTTTAACTAGGAGTAACTACTTTCAACATTTTATAAAACACTGAGTGAATCCAACAAATTATCCTTACCAAAGACTCCTGGCTGCCAGTTAGTAGCTCTTTGGAAAAGTTTGATGTGGCCCCAAGTATGTCTAATTCCCAGTGGGGACATTTATAAATCACAGGTTAGTAGGGAGCTATTGAAGGCTTTTGAGCAGAAATGTTAAGTGCTCAGAAATGCTTTAAGCAGATTTTTCCAGGAAATTGTTTGCAAGATGGATTATTAAAAAAAAAAAAAAAAAGTCAAGATGCAAAATGTCCAGTGTGGAAATTATTGTCCTAATCCAGGTGTGAGGCATTAAGGCCCAAACTAAGATGTTAGCTATGGGAGTATAAAGGGAGTGATCGCAGGTTCAAAGTAAACCACTTGAGCTTCTAATTTTAGCTGATTCAAATTAGGTTTTTGTCCGCCCAAGTTGTGCTAATTGCTCCCATTTCTCTTATTTCTCCTTTAATCAAGGGATTTACATAAGTGAGCTCATTAAAAGAAAGTCATGCCTCACAAAATGAACCTTGCCATTCTGTGTAATAATTATAGCACAAAAGGAAAGGTTAATCTGATTATATATAATAGGATAAACAGAACATTTTCAACATCTGTGCCGAGTTGTCCTGAATGTTTCTACGTCCCCTAACAAGTCACATATGATTTTCAGTAAAAGTCATTTTTGCATTTGTGGCTTTAAATATTAGAAAAGAGTATGTCTAAGCAGTTATTTCTAACCTAAGAAAAGAACATCATATTTTAAAATGCACAGGTGTTATAAGGAAACTTTTGGCTAAAGATTTTACATACTGTTACAAAGACAACCAAGAAAGACAAATCTGTGCTTACTGTTTGGTGATAAAGCATAATTACCTGAATTTCCCTCTCCAGAGTGTTAAATTAAAAGGCAGTGGTTAATCTATGGCTCATGTTAGCCTGTTTTTATGTATTAATAACACAATGATTATGGGTAATTCTCTTTTTTTATGAAATTAAAACCTTTCACAAGAACATCATTCATCTCAGTGATGATTTGCATTACTTCCAGTACAGAGAGAAAACCATTATGGACGTGTGCCAAGGCACTTTGGATTGTCGGCTCATTCTTTGAGTTTTAGAGGGATATTATTTTTAATTTTGAAGTCCTTTCTTTCAACTCCCACATACCAATCCCTGTCTTGAGCTCTCTGAAATGAATCCTGCAGCTAGCAATATCAACCAGAGTCATTTCATCCTTAAATCACACATCCTGAGCTTAGCACCTCCCACAGTGATACTGCTGAGGATGCATAAAACAGAAACCCTGGTGCAAAAAACAGAAACTCTGAAGGGGGTTACATTGGCCTAACTTGCTTTGTTCATTTGCCAATAAGTTGGCTATCAGTTTCAGACAGTAACTTAATTTTCTAAACCATACTGATATACTCTGATGTAAGAAAATCTCTCATTATGAAGGATGTATGAAGTTGCTACCCTGTTCTACCACTTTTTAACATTTACTTCTCAATATTTTGCTGATTTCTTGCCACCTCCCAGGTCTCTAGTGATTCTGATGAGAGATTTTACATATAGTTTAATGGCAGAAACTCAGAGTCAATTAAAAATAAGCCAAGTAAGTAGTCCATTTTAATGAGAAAAATGAAAAACGAGGAACTCAAAGGATTGTTAAATAATATAATGTTCTTGGTGAACGACTTATTTGCATTAATGCTTAGATCAGGAATATTTTTGAAAGTACTTTCAGTGTCATGATACACGGATTTTATTCCATTGCGTTTCTGTTCCATTTCATTTACTAACCTTTTTCTTATTCAAAATGGTATCAGTTAAAATGCTTTATTAAGCAGAACTTCTCTACTTCTCATGTAAGGGTGGTTTAAAAGATCAACTTGAAACACAACATGATATTCTGAAGTGCCTTCTCAATCATCAAAGAAGTACGTACACTTTTATTATCTAATTCATTTTATTCAATGTAACATATAAAACCCTCCAGGTTCCTGAATTTGAAATTTAAGATTTCAACTCTTCTTAAGGCCCTTAGAGAACCAAATAAGTTCAATTGCTTCTTGCTCCCCACTGCTCCCCCATTGCAGCCCCACGTCTTCTTACCCTAGGCGTTGTGTAGCATGCATAATGCATATTGAGTCTGTACTTTTTCTCGCTTGTTAAAAATAAGCTTAGGAGTCATCTCAGACTAGACGCCTGAAAGCATCTGATTCATACTTTCTTCCTCACATCTTTGGTGTCCGGGCAGTAGTCTCTTCTAATCACATGCCTTCTCTCCAAGGATCCACCCATATCTTCCCATGTCATCAACAATTATCTGGTATAATTGCCTATATCTCTATTTCAGGCTGTTCATATGAGCTCCAAATTCCTATTTTCAGTTGCTTATTGGACATTTTCCTTTGGTACTAATCTGATGATTCAAACTCAAAGGACATAAAATTGAGTCCCTTTTATCCTCTTGTCTTAAAGCTGTACCTTATAGATTACTGGTTATGTAGCAGACAGTTAATACTTTTTTTGAGCCAAAACGTTTACCATGTACCAAATACTAATCTAAACTACTTACACACACCACCTTACTTAATTCTTACAACACACGGTGAGAAAATACATTATTAACCTCATTTACAGGGAAAATTGAGGCAAAAACACATATAGTTTAAACCCAGGTAGTTTGACTATACTTTAAGTGGCTCTATAATCAGAAAAGAAAAGGTAGGCTTGAATATCAATTTCTGCTATGTGACTTTGAGCAAAGTACCTTTTTGTTGAACTTCAATTTCACCATCTATGGAATGGATCATCATATTTCCTCACAGAGTTTATATGGAGAAAGCCCTTTATATAGGGTAATCAATCCTTCTCAGTTTCCCAGAGCCTCCCTCAACTTCAGCACTAAACATTCTAGGTACCAAAATCTCCTGAGTCCTGGAAAAATTATGGAGGTAGGCCACTCTGCCTTTCCATGTAGGTAGTGCTTAATGTTCTTTTTCCCACTCGAACCTGTTTACTAACACATTATGCTAATGCTACAGCTGTAAATGTTATTCTACCAATTCCTTCTCATGGTTTCTTCTCCAGGAAGAATGAACTAAAAAATGTAACTACCATTTAGTCAACGCTTACTGCGTTCCAGATGCTATTCAAGAACTCAGACTTTATTTTCATTTCACAGATGAACTGTAAAGGCTTAAGGAACTTAAGTGTCTCTTTCTAGTATTCCAATGATACTGGTAGGTAGAGGAACAGGTATTGAAATACAGGTCTTTTTAACTCCAAACAGATGCCAAGGTTTTAAATATAATCATGAGTTTCCTGTTCCTAAAATATTTCTTGGCTGCCTAAACTCAATAGCATGCCATTCAATGATGATCATATTCTGCCCCCAACCCACATTTCCAGATTTATTGTTCTTGTAATTAGTATAATAGACTCAGCTTCACCATTTGATAAGAACTTGTTTGTGTTTAAACATGAACATGACTAAGTATAATCAGGAAATATTCATGCTTCCCATCCTATAAACCTATATGGAAAATTAGGTAAGCTCACATGAGTAGAGTCCAAAATCATCGGAATGACCCTGGAGACTCTTCATACTATCACGATTCCCTACAATGCAATCTTTTCTAATGTATGCTATCTTTCCTTCTCAGTGGAACACTTGCTTTACCTCAATGCTGAGGAATAAATTAGGACACTTTCAAGTCTTTATGACCTTGCTCATGCTGTGCCTTTTGATTGGATTGTCTTCTCTGCCATGTAAATTGCTCACATTCTTCAGGAGGGCAGACAATGAGGCACAGAATAGAGACTGTGTCTCATTCATCTTTATGTTTTTAGTACCTAATGCTATATAAGGTGTTTAGAAAACCCTCAGTAAACATTTTTGTATTCAATTAAATGCATCGATTGTAGTTACCAAGCAGTGACAGAACTGGACTAAATTCCACAACTCAACGCTTAGTGTGGTGAGTTTCCTGTTATAACAACCTGCTTCCAAGTCCTCTGGCAGACTGAAGAAAATAAATTAAATCATGTTTTCCTCCATTTCTTAGAAAATAATTAGAGCTGATCCTTGGCATTGCTATGCAGAAGGAAACTATTCAAAAGCAGAATGCATTCAAAGGCAGAAAGCAATGTGATCTTCAGAACACACAAATGTGATAGTTTAATTCTTTGATATTCTCTCTTAATATCTTGTTTGGCCAAAAAAGTACGCATTATGTAAAATTCTTATAGCCTCAAAAAATTAAGAAACATTTTTAATCACTTCAAAATTCATTACATCTATAAATTAACACTAATATTTAATTCTAATCACTAAAACTAATAACAATATTTGATTCTATTCTGATAATTTTGAATTTCTATTTTAGGCAAAGAACTATTATCACCAGACTTTTTATCGGCCAATGTACATACTATCCATTATTTCAATTCATTCCTCTACCCCCTTATCAAAAGACAATCAAATTACCAAACATAAGAAACAAAAGTAATACAGAGGCCAAGCAAACATGAATGAATGATAAATTATGGGTCTCTGAATATATACTAGTATCAGGAACATCAGTGAAATTTAAGTGCATTCACATTAATGGCCATAGGTATAGGGACTAGGACTTCACCTTCTGGAATCTGTGATGGTTTTGTTTATTGTTCACTATCCCTTACATTTAATGTTACTAGACTCACACAGGCTAAATATTACAGTGACAGTGAAAGAGGCAAATGTCAAATTTTACCATGGGTCTCTCTTTTCTATTCCTCATCCTGAACACCCAGCGACTATGAACAAAAAGTCCTGCTGTTCTCAGCATCCTTGATTCAGCCATAAACATACATTCCTAGAAAGGATCTGATACCAATTCTCCATATTGTATTGTGAATTTGTAGTATTATCATTCCTGGGAATATATGGTTCTTGAGATTCACTTCTGATGAATATTAGAAATCCTCTATTTAAGGGATTTGGGGCATCAGAGAAATGTTGTGGCAAGTTTCTAGAGGCACTCTTGCAATTACTGCACTCACAGGGCTGTGAAAACTGGTTGTGTCAGCACCACTACTGAAAATACGTGTTCTTTATGGCCTTTGGTCAAAACAAATTTATTCAGTGTATGCCATATGTCAAGCACTTCATTATGTCCTGTGGATGCAGAGATAAACTGAGTGTGCAGTCTAGTTAAGGGGACAAATGTAAGAACACGTGATCCTTATGCCATACAATGACTGCTATAAAAAAGGCAGGTGTAAAATGCCATGGAAGCAGGAGACAGCCTGCCAGACTCACTCAGCAACAGGTATTTATGAAGACCCAACAACTTGATGGGCATTGTTCTAGGTGTTACATTTGTGTACTAAGACTATTTTTAAATTAGAAAGTGGAAATCTTCCAACGCTTGCCACAGATTTCCTTTTTACATTCATAGCAGTCTTTGTGTTGCTTCAATCAGCAGTTTTGAAATAATGAAGAAAAGTGCCTTCTAGCAGGCATATTAGTTTAAGCAACTTTCAGAACTCTGATGTTAAGAAAATGGTGGGGAGTAAGGCACAAAAAAAAGGTTTCTCATACAATTATTCCACACATGCTCCTGCTGATATTTTCTAGAAACATCTCCATTCAAAATTAATTGCACATGTTCACCTATGTAAAAAACCTGCACATCTTGCACATGTATCCCAGGACTTAATATATTTTTTTTAAAAAAAAAAACAAAACACAAAATTAAATCTATTTATATAAAATGTATTTATGCCTAGATTATGTAATAATATCACAGGGGCCATAGAACAACACAGATGTCTTCTGGATCCCAGAGAGCACCTCCTTCTTGCAGGCTACTTTTAACAGGGGTCAAATGAGCAGCAGGCAGAGTTGGTTTCTCCCTTTAGAAGTTCTTGGGAGCAGGACAGTAGAAAAGGGACACACCTATGACTGGTGTAAGCACACACATACTGACACACACTTACACTCTATTTTTAAATAATTAATACAAATAATAAAGGATGCAATTTCTGGACTACTTTCCCCAAACTTCAAACAATTCCTCCTGCTGATATTTTAAATATTCTATAATGTTACTTTGAATTACTTTTCATTATAGTCGTAATGATCACCTGTGATAGACTGAATTGTGTCTCCCCAAAATTTATATTTTTAAATCCTAGCACATCAGAATGTAACTGTTATTGGGCACAGTGTCTTTAAAGAGGTAATGAAGTTATAATGAAGCCTTTAGGGTGGGCGCTAATCTAACCTGACGGTACTGTTATAAGAAGAAATTTGGGCCAGTGATTCATGCACAAAGAAAAGGGCATAGTAAGCAGCAGCCATCTGCAAGCCAAGGAGAGGGTCCTCAGAAGAAACCAAACCTGCTAATACCTTGATCTCACAGCCTCCAGAACTGCGAGAGAATACATTTTGTTGTTTGTTAGCCACTCTGTGGCATTTCATTATGGCAGCCTTAGCAAATTAAAACATTATCCTATCAATGTATAACTTTTATAATCTTTTATTTATTTATTTATTTATTTATTTATTTATTTATTTATTGAGACTGAGTTTCGCTCTTGTTACCCAGGCTGGAGTGCAATGGCGCGATCTCGGCTCACCGCAACCTCCGCCTCCTGGGTTCAGGCAATTCTCCTGCCTCAACCTCCTGAGTAGCTGGGATTACAGGCATGCGCCACCATGCCCAGCTGATGTTTTGTATTTTTAGTAGAGACGGGGTTTCACCATGTTGACCAGGATGGTCTCGATCTCTTGACCTCGTGATCCACCCGCCTCGGCCTCCCAAAGTGCTGGGATTACAGGCATGAGCCACCGCGCCCGGCTATAATCTTTTAAAAAATGACCTCTTTTGGAGAATGTGCTCCACTCTCACAACCCAGTCACCCCCCAAAAGCCCCCATATCTAAATACCATTAGGCTGAGGATTAGGCTTCCACATATAAATTTTGGGAGGACACATTTAGTCTATAGCAACCAGCATTGCTTTTGTATGAATACTATTTCTAAAATTTAAATTGAATACTATTCTTCTTATATTATGATCACAATCCTTAACCTATTGTGTATTTTCCTATTCTTTACTCTCAAAATGTCAGATTTTAAAAGTTTCTCCTTCTACGTTGTCTTTTAAATATACTTAGGAGGATAAATACTGATTTCTTTTTAATTGGGAAAACCTAGCAGGAACTATACTGTCAGAAAATACTAAACATTATCATCATTTATCTTGACAAAACACCTCCAATAATTAAAGAGTAAAGAGTGGCTACCTTGTACTGTCACAGTAAAGTATAGAATTTCAGTGGGCTTTTGGGCATGGAAATGTGATGCATTTCAGGATTAGGTTTTTCCACTCAAGTGCATCACCTGTGGTTCTATCTATAAGGGTTGAAATAATAGAACAAGAGACATTCTGGATATTGCAAAAAGATCTGTTTCATGGAGGAAATACTAATGATTTCCAAAATAAAGCTTAACTTGAAACTATTTAAAGTCAGGGATTCAGATATAAAAGGAAAAATAAAATACAATGAAAAGATTCTCCAACTAAGATTTAGAACAACGGATACAGGTTATGGAGGACGGAGATTTACCTGAAAGTGACTTTTGGTTATCACTACAAACAGGTCATCAGGACATCCATTAACGTGAGAGCTTAGCCATGATAACAATGACCTAATTTAATGAACACTTTCACTTGTTCTGTATCAATAAACTATCATCAAAGTTAAAATAGATCCTTTTCTCCATTAAATTGATTTTGTATAATTATTTTCTTCTTATATTTGTTCCAGGAGTAACCAGGGAAAATATATTTCACACCCTATATATGCCTAGTGAATCTCACTGCTTCTCCAGCATGTTCTAGGAATATTCTTACCCTTTCATCCCTAGTCTTTCGGACAATTACAGTGCCTGTCAGTTCTCTTAATTTTACCATCACTTATTTATTCCTGCAATTTAATCGGGATGTTAACCCTAATGAAAAAGCATACTTAAAACTCCTCACGGGTGGTCCCTGGTACCACCCATGCATGGTGTGCCAACCCAGCCACAGATGACTTGGCAGGTAGCATACATCTGACCTGAGCTATACAACCACATTTTCTCCAGGGAATATTAGAATTGGAACCAGGAGAAGTCAAGCAGTTCAATTAGACTAATAATACAGTCTGCAGATAGATTAGTTTGGCTATCAAACGTGCAGAAGCAGAGAAAAAGGAACTGCAGAGTAGGAAAGATGAAGCAGAACTGCAAAGAGAGGCATAGAGGAGATACCATGTGGAGACATTAGAAGAGCGCTAGAGAGTGAGCACGAGACAGCAGGACCCATGGAGAAAGTAGCTGCCTCAGCAAATGACAGTTCCCTAGTTGCTGGTTGGAGGCTATCAAGAAATGCATCTGTTCTTGCATTTCTAGAAATACACCTGATTCTTTAAAATAAAATTGCTTTTAATATAGATATTAAACTTGCATAAAATATAAAATTCACGAAAGTCCTTAGTTATATTCACAGGCTCCCTTACTCTTAGGCACTAAAATCCTACTCACAGTTTTCTGATTCCCCTTTGGAGCTTCCTACCCTGATAGGAACATATGGTTCAATTCAGCTTTCCTCCAGTTACAACACACTCTATCCACAGACACATACAGCTTAATGTGACTTTAAGCTAACTAGATCTGTCTCAAGGACATTTGCATTTTAACTGGAGCTTCTCTATCTCTGTCTCTTCTTTTCCTCTCTGTCATAAATATGCGCACGCACACACACACACACACACACACACACACACACACACCACTATACACACTTTGAGAACTTTGGGGGAAATAGGCCCTAATTAGCCCCCTTGAATCCATGTAATATAATATATAAATTTGCTTACCCAACCCACACAAAAAGGGAGGACTGCCAAATTCACTTGAAAATCAAATGCATATAAATAGTGTTTATTTTCAATGTATTTGAATTAATGTAACAATTCACTTTCCCAATTTGGGAACATTAATGTTCAATGTAATGCCAATTGGAACTCGGAAAATTTAAAACGAAAATTTATGATTACTGGGACTCATCTAGCTGGGTTACTACCTTAAAATAATATGTTTTTAGTTTAATAAAATATTACTTTAAAAATGCCACTGAACCATTATCATATCACTGTACTCCAGCCTTGGTGACAGAACTGAGATCCTGTCTCAAAAAAAAAAAAAAAAAAAAAGAAAAAGAAAAAGAAAAAAGCCCCAGACCCAGTTACTAATTATATAATGTATATACCAAATATAGGTCATGTTATCTTTAGCCCAAAGGAGTGGCTGTGGGATCCTGAGCAAGCCACCATTGGTCTCCCTTTATATTTCAGTGCTTTCACTTATAAAATGGGCATAATAATGGTACCTATCTCATTGTGATGTATATAGATTAAATGAGATAATGTAAATAAATGGCATAACAGTTGTTTTCACATAGTAAGTGCTCAGTGAACATTAACTATTATTACTATATATCTTCAAGTATACAAGTACTTTAGACAGGTATTATCCTAACCCCCATTGGACATATACAAATAAGTCCTACTACAAATGTTATTTTAAAATAATTTCATTGTTAATTTTTTGTTGTTGCTGTTTTTGAGATAGAGTCTCACCCTGTCAGTGATCTCACCTCAGCTTCCCAAAGTGCTGGGATTAGAGGTGTAAGCCCCCATGCCTGGCCTTCATTGTGAATTTTTCAAAGGCCTTTCTAAACATCAAATAAGATAGAGAAGTGAATGAGTCCTAAAAAGAGGGAAATCCTAATCTAGCTTTTAATTGATTCTGAATCTTCTTTAAGTTGAAAGACCATTTTTCAAACTAGCCATATCTTTCTTAGGTTTATGTGTATTTTAAAATGTTAGTTTTAATTCAGTGACAAAAGTATTAATGAAATAAACATTCATTTTATCCAAGTAAACACTCCTTTAAATACTTTTCCAAAGTGCATTTGAGGAAACGATGGGGCTAATGCACAGGCAATGAGTATAATATAACATGACAAATACTCTATCTGTTAAACAGCAATGTTAATGCCAGACCAGGCTCAAATTCAATAAAACTCAACTCTAATATACAAAGCTTTCTGTGAGCAGTTATTAGTTAAAATGAATTCTTTTATTACCCTAGTAAATTGCCAAATTGCTGGAATAAAGCCACCCAAATAACATTTAATTTTAAATTGAACAATCGAACAGAATGAGATGTCATAATATAAAAATGGAATATATATAATGCATTATGTATTTTTCTTACATCATTCATATTATTATGAATCTTTGGAAAAATATTTGTAATTACCTCAAGAATTTGTTTCATTCCATGCTTGAAGATCAGTCGAGTGATCAATTAATGGATCCTTCTCAAACATACACCATGTCTTTTTCCCATCTTAGCATCATAAGCTATAGAGAAATGTTGGCACCCAGATCTGCTGAATTTATTCAGTACTAGTGATTTCCCACCTGATTTGCTGTCTTTTACACTAAGCAGTGATACTTATCAGCTGAGTGGTACAGTCTATCTATTTCCAGTCATTACTTTATGCTTATTCCAATATCTTTCCTTCTTTTTTTCCTCTGCAACTGCCTGTGAACTTATAACATCACCAAAGATTGGAATAAAGTTAGTGGAAAGGGAGGTAAGAAGTAGACTGAAAGCAGCCCACTCTTTAATATGAAAAACTTCAAGTATGTGATTTTGGTTTTCTGGATCTATGTTTTTAACTCATTATATTTGGAAGCACTAAATGAAATGATATGTGAGAAACTGTTCTTAACAAGCATCTGTCCAATGACTAGATGAGCGGATGGATCAATGAATGCTATTGCTGCTAACCACAATACTCAAAACAAAATGTGTGATGCTGTTTAATTTGCTTCAATTCTAAATGGTATTTTTGGGTTTTCTCAAAAAAAGTTAATCTTGACATAACCCATCTGTAGACTCTTTTTTTCTATATTTTAAGTATTTTTACTTTTTTTTTTTTTTAGGTTTTGGAAGTTCATATTAAAAGGTTAAAATGGCTTTTCCTTTGCAGATTCCTCACTTTCTTTTGATCTGAATGTACCTATTGATTTATAATTTTCTTTCTTCAAAGAAATTTCCAAGTTTTTGCTTCAGGCCTTAGACAAGTTGCTGTAGGCAGAGACTTAGAAACCCATGACCTGGTAGGAAGTTGCATTTTGAACAGGGTTCAGAGCTGGAACAGAGGAAACTTAAGACAACTTTCAGACAGGCCAAGTAGGACAGGGTCCAAATGGTCTAGAATATTAACAAAGGGTGAAAAGCAGATTTGCTTTTCTAAATCAGAATAAGACTAGAAATATGCAGAATAATGGGATGGTTTCAGATTACACAAAGGTAACTGATAAGTTTTGTCTTATTTTGTTTTATTTAGAGAAGCAGCTAGGAGTTCCAACAAGCTTGAATAGAAGAAATGATAATGTTGTTTTTTTATCATAACGATATGATGATTTATGTTTTATACTTTTTTTTCTAGGCATTCCTTCACCAAAAGTTTCATTGAGATCAATGGTATTGAATTAGCACGATTCAAGTTTTGTTTTGAAATCACCCTCTCTTTGTAATTATTATTCAGAGGTATTATTCTTGCTTGCCTCAAAATGCACATTAAAGTTAGCAATTTTGCCAAGCGTGGTGCCTCATGCCTATAATCACAGCACTTTGGGAAGCCAAGGTGGGAAGATCACTTGAGCCTAGGAATTCGACACCAGCCTGGGCAACATAGTGAGACCCTGTCTCTCCAAACAAAAGTCAAAAAATTAACCTGGTGTGGTAGTGTGTGCCTGTCACCTCAGCTACTCAGGAGGCTGAAGTGAGAGGGTCACTAGAGCCAGTGAAGTTAAGTTAATGCTGGAGTAAGCCCTGACTGTGCCACTGCACTCCAGCTCAGGTGACAGAGCCAGCCCCTATGTGGTTTCTTCATTTATAAGAAAATAGCCTATAGTGCAGAAACAAACAAAAACCTAGTAATTGGTTCAAAGACTATGGCTGCTAAAACAGCATAACAAAAATGTGACAAGTTTACCTTTTTGCATGGGACTATAGGACTAACTAGGGACTATATGTTGATAGTCAAATTCAAGGGACTGGAATTCAGATAGAACACAGCATCTTGCCGTTACAATGGGGAATTCACTTAGAATTCTATATGGACCCCTCAACCAATGCAGGTAAAGTGCACATCTCTTTCAGGTAGGACACGGCATAATAAAAGATGAGGTTCACAAAGCTCTCTATAACCTTGCAAAAGCCAACTAGCACTTTTTAACATTTCTATCGCTCTGTCACCAGAGAACTGTGTTTCTGCATTCAGTACAGAAGCTATAAAGGGGATTAGCAACACTCCTTAAAGTGTTCAACAGCCACAGCAGCAAAATTGTAGTGCTCAAGTCCTGTAATTTGGAGAGTGGGTCTTTTTATACCTTAGCAACCAGTATACTTTATTTCACTTTTGAGAATTACAGATGCTAGTGCTTTAATGAAAAATTCTTTTGCAAAAGTGACAATATGTATGCTTTTTTTGTTTCAGTGCTAGAACTCTAGTATCAATATGATACTTGGTGAGAAATACATCATTTAAAGTAATGAAAGAGAACTTTAGGAGGGATCAAGAGGGAAATAATCTAATTCAGCAACAAAGTTTCAAGTTGCAATTTAAGGTGATCAGCTCACCAAACTTGCTTAAAGAAGGCCACTGCTCTGCATATGTTTTTGTCACTTGCAAAAGCAAAAAAAAAAAAAAAAAAAAAAATCTGCTAAAGCCAACAGTTTTGGCAGCCTGCAATCTTTCTATAGCATGCTGTGCTCAGTTATGTTCAGTGACTAAAAGCAATAACGTTTTGATTCTAGACTAATATGTCTAGCTCTGCAATTGATTGTAAGCCACTTTATGAGACAGTCTGAAATCCTTCCTGTGTCTACTAGTCTTGATGAGCTCCTTAGCAAAATAAATTAGCAATTTTGAACCTTTTTTTCCCTACTTGCCTACTGCCAAGACTTTCTAAATAAACCCTCTGTATTTTCTACCCCAGCATGATTCACAGTGGTGGCGGTGGGAGGTGGTGGGGCTGCAGTTCAGAGTTGCTCGTGTTTAATTTGGGTTTAGGTGTTTAGGTGCTCATGCAGTTCTCAGCAACATCTTCTCATTTGTGCTTGCTTGACCTGATTTGATTCCACTTATATTTTTCTAAAGCTCAGAGGTATGATATAAATGTCAATAAAATTAATCTCTTGCCCAGTACTAACCCCAAAGGACCTTCTCTATCTTAATAGCCCAGAAAACAATTTTCTCTCAGCAACTAATTTGTAACTATTTATTAACTACATATTAATATTATTCTGTACCAAGACAGGCCTTTTTAATTTTAGTTGCTGAGAAAGTCCAATATTATGGGTAATATTAGTATATCTGCATGATTGCTATTATGTCTAATAACTGCTCTTTATACTTGAAAATATGTTTTTCCTCTAGAGCACTTCAAGTTGACCAGTGATGTCGAATTGACTGATTCAGTTTCAGGACTCCGGTGTTTTCCAAATATCAGGTGCCACACTTAGTGGCAGCATCAGTTCTTGCCACCTTGGCTTGCCAATATAACTCAATATATCTTTAATGGAAACAACAGTTAAAGCTGATTCAATCTAGGGCCACTCTTTTGTCAATAAAGGAATCTGCTGGTGCTAAATGTCACCTTGGTTTAGGAATAAAGACAGATTTTCTCTCTGAAAGAAAAATCAGATCAACGCACTTACCCCAGTCATGGGACAATTATTCAATTTGATTTTCTTCTGACCTATCTGTATACCATTAATTAATAAGCAAAAGAATACAGCCTACTGCTACTATTGAAAATAATCGTAATTTAAATTTTGAAGTAAGATTTCAAGGCCAAGATACAATCGTGACTAATGTTAAAACGAGTGTAAATGATCTTGTTCCTTCTATGAGACAAAGTAGTTTTAGCCACATTAAACAACTACCTAAGCGTAGCTGAGAGTAAAGACGAAAAAAGACAAATAAATGAGAACAAAGGAGGATACGCTGACATTCATAGCCCTCCCAGGGCTTTGCATAGAGGGTGGCCATTGTGGCCATGTAAAATGTTGCAAAGGTCTTTGTAATTATCAGATCTTGTAAGTTAACAATCCAGCTATGCATTTTTTTTTTTTTTCTGGGTGGGAAGCAGGGCTTGCTAGAGAAGAGAAAGACTCTTTGGACACAGCTGGAGCTTTTCAGGGTGAAGGGAGAAATATGCTCCATTGACAGGAAACTTAGAAACCATCATGGGGCAGTTTTCTCTCTCTTTCCTCCTTCGACCTCAGATTGCATGGCATTTTTTTCCAATGACCTATCTGGCTATTCTTTCCTTTTTGCCTCATTGCCTTTGGCAATAACTTAAACCACATTTGTTAAGTATAAGATCATCAATCTAACATTCTGAGCATTGTATGTGGCACTAAATAATACATTTAAAAAAGGCTGCTTTTGCTTCTCTACCTCCAAACTCATAAAGTTCCCCAGTCCTGGGTCTTGCAATCCATCTAGGAATGACCCTACATGCCTGTAATATTAAAAAAAAAAAAAAAAGTGAAGATTTTATTGATACCTTCAGGTACTTAATGGCATTTATTAAAACATTTTTTTCATCTTCATTGTGAGGGCCAAAACATCTATATCAACAGTATGAGTCACGGACAAATAATGTCCAAAATGCTACCATTTTGTTGTGTGTACTGCAGCAATGGTATGAAAGAGTGAGAAATAAGAACATCCCCGTAGGCATTTAAAACATTAGTCAGTATACATTTAACTTCCAGCAAAGGAACAGAAGACTGGAATGTGATAAGAACTGAAGAAATATTTCACCTTTTGTCAATCAGTTCTAGGAACAGGAATTCAATAATTTGCCTACCTTCTTCAGACGTGAGGATAAAAGCAAAAACCAAAACTCAAAAGCTAAAAGGTTAATTTTGTCAATGACTGAAGAGCAAATATTTCTATTATATTGAAAATTCTAAAAATAAGTACTGGATATTTTGTCTGGATTTTAAAGAAATCAAAGCAAACTTAATGGAAGTTTCAAAGTGAGTGTAATAACAGAGATTCTTACTTCCCCGACCAAGAATTTCTTGACTTTTTGAGTAGACATATCAGTCAGAAAAAAGACTTGGTAATTATTATCTCCGACAAACATCACTTTTATCTCTAATATTTAATCTAGAGATACAAGGTATAATTGTTTAAGAGTTGTATAGCTTGAAGTCAGTTAAGAAGTAACAGTTTCAACAGTTAACTAATCCAAATGCAATCTAATCCCATTTATCTTTTGCTTTGTTTTTTGGTATATTATTCAATAAATTTTAGTTTTAGTTTCTTGAAAGTTCATTTAGCCTTACCAGTTAGTTACTATTTATGTCAAGAGCAAGGCAGAATTGCAATGTAATAGGAAGCTCAGGTAGGGCAGTAAATATGTAATAGGGTTCAAACTCACCAACTAGCTGATAAGTTTCAGGTAAGTCATTTTGCTTCTATTAGCTTCATTTTGCTCACTCATAAAAGGTTAATCAGAACTATAACAATATTTGTCAAGCATTTTCATTAATAAATCTCTAATGGTATAGGAGACTTAAAATTATTTTGGAGGGGAGGAGAAGGGAAAAGACTAGACATAAATAAATGGAAGGTATTCATCAACAATGGATTGGATAAAGAAAATCTGACACATATACACTATGGAATACTACACAGCTACAAAAATGAAATCTTGTCTTTTGTAGAAACACGGATGAACCTGGAGGTGATTATTCTAAAAGAATTAACACAGGAACAGAAAATCAAATACTGCA
The DNA here is from genome assembly GCF_009761245.1 of Sapajus apella. Lineage (NCBI taxonomy): Eukaryota > Metazoa > Chordata > Mammalia > Primates > Cebidae > Sapajus > Sapajus apella. The sequence goes on from NW_022436958.1 coordinate 5,834,836, forward strand.
TGTTTTCACTTATAAGTAGGAACTAAACACTGGGGACTTATGGACATAAAGACGGTCACAATAGATACTGGGGGCTATTAGCGTTGGGGAAGTGTTGAAAATTAACCATTGGGTACTATGCTCACTAGCTGGGTGATGGGATCAATACCCCAAACCTCAGTATCATGAACTAAGCCTATGCAACAAGCCTGGACATGTAACCTTGGATCTGAAATAAAAGTCGAAACTATTTTTAAAAATATTAATTATCCAAATGCCCATCAATGACAGACTTGATAAAGAAAATGTGGCACATATACACTATGGAATACTACGCAGCCATAAAAAGAATGAGTTCATGTCCTTTACAGGGACATGGATGAAGCTGGAAACCATCATTCTCAGCAAACTGACACAAGAACAGAAAACCAAGCACTGCATGTTCTCATTTATAAGTGGGTGTTAAACAATGACAACACATGGACATGGGGAGGGGAACATCAGACACCAGCCCTGTCGGGGGATGGGGGGCCAGGGGAGGGATATCAGAGGGTAAAGGGATAGGGGAGGGACAGCATTAGGAGAAATACCTAATGTAGATGATGGGGTGATGGATGCAGCAAACCATCATGTCACATGTATACCTATATAACAAACCTGCATGTTCTGCACATGAACTTAAAGTATAATATGAAAAATAAAAATATACTAATTAAAGAAATATAACAGGAGAGATGAATAAATAAATATGCTTTGATATCCTCAAGCAAAATTTACCTTCTTCTCCATTCACAATATTTTGGTATATAAAAATGTTTGGCATTGCCTCTATAAAAAGGAATTGTCATCTCTCTGTGCTGAACAGTTCAATTTTAGAAAACTGTGCTGGATTAAAGAGAGCTATTACTAAAGACTAGAGTCAAGGACTAGATAATTTCTCTGCTTCTTTTTATAGTTCTTCTAGAACTTTGGTTTACATTAATACATGGATATAAGTGGCAACAAGGTTATCTTTTTAAACTTTGTAGCATATGTCACTGAGTAGAAATGACTTGAGTACAGGATAAAATGAATGGTATAACATTTTCAAGAATACTTTTGTTGGGAATTTTGAGTAGTTTATTGCTAAGCAATAAGGTTGCTATCCTCATATAGTAGACACAAAATGCCTCTAATCTATCATCTTGCACCTTTTACAGCTCCAGGAAGTATTTCGTCAGAAGACTCTTTCTTCAGTATGGAGAGATGGCTAACTTATGTTATTCCTTATTTGAACAATGTCACTAATTTTAATCACATGTAAATGGCAGTGTCATATGATTCATAAAATCTGTGACCTCCCCACCCAGCTCTCAAGCTTCATTATCATTATGATCTTTTCATGAACAGAATTTTGGCTTGAAGCTGCTGATTTAGTTGTGATTGTCTACAAAAAATATCTACTAAATGAGTCAACTTTTATCATGAACTATAAATTTATTTATTTATCCAGCTTTTAAATGCATACAGTCCTTTCCCACTAGGAAAGTAATAAATCAACCGTGAGTTGGAAGGATATTTCCAATGCATTTCCACTGCTTGGTAATGCATATCTGTGAACTTATAATTTTAATTATTGCATTAAGATCACAGAAAAATAATCAAGAGGATGCTCTTTTTGACACATCACTTCTAGGAGGATGCTTTGATAGTTCAATCATTCAAGGTATACATTGGCTGCCATTCATAGAATTTCCCTCTGATAGAACTGTAACAAACCTATTCAATAATATACATGGCATTAAGATATACCCAATAGTCACTCATCATTCATAAGCAAAGGGGAGGCTGAAACTGATTATAAACAAATTTTCATGGGATACACTTCTTGTTAATGTTTTCTATATCATGTTCCTTTATTTAATTCCAATCTCCAAAGTTTTTATTCTAAAGTTCGCTTGATTGTTTTTTGAAATATCCTTGAAAAATCATTTGATGGTGTTATTGCTCTTATATTTTCTTCTTAAATAGGCATTTGAGTACTGTTATTTGTACATAAACTGTTGTTGCTTGTGTTAATTTGCTAATAATAATTGAATTAGGGCTATTGAGCTCTTAATTGTCAAGCAGATTGTAAAAACCCTTGGAACAAGACCAAATTAGTCAGAGTCCTTCAAGATATTAGATTTTGTTTTGTACTTTGCACAATATGGTACATATTTTCATTGATTTCTACCTAATTTTTAAAAACTTCATAAGAGTTTTTAATTCAGATTAATTTATTCCATTTAAAATGAAAATAATTTTCCATGTAAAATAATAACATTTAGAGATAAATCTTTAAAACATAGACATTTGGGTATTTTTCTAAGATGAGAGAACTTTGCTCTTTAGGAAAATGAAGCAAAACCATATACTTGTTAAAAATAAATTATGTGGCAAAACTGTTACATGAACACTATAGTGATCTGAGATTAGAAAGTTTTTCTGGTGCAAACAAATTGTGAAAAATTACTCATATGGTAGCAAAATACACTGAACCCCCAAAATGTATATGGCCATCTCCTGAATCACTGCATCCTTTATCCAAACCATTTAAACAACCACCAAACCAGACCTTTTATTCTCTGATCCAGCAGGCCCTACTAGGCCAAAGCCCCATATAATCTGTTTTTAAGGTTTTACTTGCATTTAAGAAAACAATTTCTTCCTTTAATCTTTAGGTAAAACTCAAGTTGCTAGAGGATGCCCAAATGTCTCCTGTAGGTTTCCACAAATGTTGGAATATCATGCTTTCTTAAAAAAGGGTCTGAAGAGTCTGAGTCCCTTCATGCAGGAGGGCCCTATGGTTGGATATCTTTGGTGCCTAATTCAGAGCACATTCGTACAACTAATTCATACTAAGCTGAATGTTATGTCTCTCTGTTAATTTATGGGTGATATTTCAAATTTTCTATGTAGAATAATACATGTTTGCTGTAACTGATTAAACAATGTAAATAATATATTATGCAAAACTAATTACTTCTCCCATTGCCCACTGTCACATGGCATCTCTTGAATTCACCTTTATTTTCCTACGTATTTCTCTCTCTGCATATAAAACAGACAGACAGACAGACAGACAGACAGACAGATCTGTCACCTGTACAGCAATATGGTTATTTATTGGTTTTGGTTTTATTGGCTTGTTTCTTGTTTATGTTTTACATCATGGGCTTATTCCTCCAAGTAAGTGTTTGTGGATCCAATTCTTTTAGTGGCTATATAGTGGCCATCATGCAGATTACCATATTCAACCAGTCTCATATTGATGAGTGTTTGGTGGCTTGTGTGTTGTTACCAGTATGAATAGTACTATAATAAACATGGAATATTTATTCTTGCCTACTTGCATTTTATTGATGTAATAGAGCTGTCACAGTATTAGTCAGAGATTTCAAATATTCACAGTTTTATAAGCATTGCCAGAATGCTTTTCAAAATGATTGTTAGAATTCAGCTCTTACCAGCATTAGTGCTCTCCCAGTCAGATTTTGTGGGGAAAAAAATTCATTATTGTTTTAGTTCATATTCCCATGACAAGGTTGATAGTATCTTTCCATAGGCTTTCTCATGTTGTTTTTTTCTTTTACTGTGAGCTCTCATAAATGTTATTTTCTTCTTTTTCTATTGAGATATTTATATCCTAATGTCAGTTTATGAGGCTTTAATAAATACTAGTTGAAAGAAAATAAAAATTATAGTTGACTCACAAGTCATACAGATGGAAATTTACTTAATTCTTTGGGTTCATTAGAATATAGCTGTAGAACTGCATAAAAAACATTCTTCAGAATCAGATATAAATATTGTCCCAGCTAAAATGAAGTATTTATTCATAAGCATCAAAGAATGAAGAGAACAGCCAGGGTATTTACATTTTGGGGTAACTGTATATGTTGCTATCTTTTACATTAAGGGTGACCTTGCCCTTGTTTATTATTTTAAAGATCTTTGCTTCTTAAAAGTATTATTATTTAATTGGCTTACAGAAAGATGCTTTGATAAAAATTGATGTAATTCTTCAATTCTTCTGTAGATAAAAGTGCATTTTAAAAATTAATTATATTTCATGACCTAGTGTCTCTTTTCAAATTATCACCACCAGGCCATTTCAGAAAATGTCCTAAAATGTAAGTGAGCACTAGAATCAAAAAGAAAAAAAATTATATATTCTTACACATTCCACTTAAAAGTTACCAAAAATGTCAAGACTAATCAGGCCAAGTGATTCAGTAAGTTTATCTTACTTTGTAATGATTCCAGTTATGGCTAATCCTCATTTTTCCCAGAAAGGGAAAAAGATAAAGTTAAATCATTACTGGAAAGATTTAGTATTGATAAGACCTTTAACAGATAAGAAAGAAAATAATCTCTACCTCGACTCAATCAGATTTTGCAAATTGACTTAAACTTCAAATTACTCCCCAGGAACATCATTCATGAGATTTGTTAGTGAAATTAGATAGTGTGTATCTTAAAATGTTTTTTTCTTAACTCATAGATATACACAAGTAGAAAAACTACACATAACTACTCACATAAGTTTGTGATAAAATTGCCTCATCTTTATTTGGAAACATAATCTGTTCTAATTAAATTACTTTCTGGAAGTTTTGATTTGGTATAATTCCTACCACCACGTCAGCTCCTGGCAAAAGAGGGCAAACAAAAAGTCATGAATGGAATTTTTAAGTATGAAAGGGATGCGGAACTTAGAAGACCAAAGAAGAAAGTATTCACTTATTGGTAATGCTATATTTCTTCAACATGTATCTAGTGCCTGTTCTGTGCCAGAGAATACCAATTATTACAACACAGATGATATCTAAAACTCATAGAGATACTCTATGCCAAGCAAATTTTAAACAAAGTTACACCCTGATCTCTAAGACTAATAATATAAGGCTGGTGCTCTTTGCTCCACAGCTGTGAGAAAATTGACTATCAATGTTTATGTTTGTTTTATTGACAAGGTAGGAAAAAGGAACGTGACAATAATAATGAGAAGGAAAGAATTCCATTTATTCCACATTGACTATTTTGTTTTGTGTTCATCAGTTTCAATAATCTTGAATCTGCAAAATAATCTGTTTTGAAAATTGTACATTTGTATTTTCACAATCAGAGGTGCCCTTATTTTCAATTAAAATTAGATTAAGTTACATTAAAATCTAAAATCTTCTAAGTAATTTTAAATCAATTATATTTCTAGCCAATATCAGTGAATAATTCACAGGTATAGAAAATGCCACCTCAATCTCCCTCTTTATGTCCCCTGGTCACTACTTACAGAAATTAAAATTAAGTTAAATTTAGATTAAGAAAAATATAATTAGAAGGGCAATATGGCACAAGTATCACACAGTTCATTCCTAAGTTTAATATACGTAACTGGGCATTTTGGAATGTTCTAATGTATATTTTATTCGCATTAGTATAGACAAGTGAGAGCTGAGACTGCTCATCAAAAAAAAAAAAGCTAAAATTCTACAATATTCTATCTTATCACATTTTTTTCATGAGATTAAATATAATTTTAAAAATAAACTACAAATAAGCTTTTCAAAAATAAACTCAACTTCTTCAAATTTTAGGTGAAATTGTGAATTTTCAGGTCATTGAATCAATAATTTGTCCACGAAGTAATCAAGGGCAATCAAGTGTCCACGTGTAAAATGCTCACTGATTAAAAGGTTATCAGAGATTAGAAGGGTAGACATCTCAGAAGTGTCAATGATCAACAGAAAATGTTCATTAAATGTTGTTAAAATGTGGTCACTTATCAAAGTTGCAACAGTAATAGTAATAAACTATTTTGGATTTTATTAGTCATAGTAGGTATTTTGCAATTTGAGAAGGATTTTTAAAAAATCAGTCTTTTGAATATATATAGGAATACATAAATAAATTTAAAATTTTAAAAATAATACAGTCTTTTTGGTTGGCATGATACAGCAGATGATTTAGAATGGATTTTTCCTTTGAAATGGTTATTTGACTTTGAGGAATTTAGTCTATGGGCTAAAAGGATGAAGGAGAGAGAACACAGGCTTTTGCAACGGTATACAAGGTTATGAATTCTAACTACACTAGTTTTTAGATATTTGGCATTGATACTTTTGGAAAAAAATGTTTTTAAAAATCCATAATGTGTTCACTTCAGTAATAAGAAGATAATATTTTCTATTTTGCAAATTGAGAAACATTTGTAAAATAAGGTTATGCATGTAAATTGGCTGGCATATAACAGGTACTCAATAGAAACAACTTATTACTCTTCTGTATGTGAATTAAGAGTTATTTAAAATTTATTATAAAAATGTGATTTTAAAAGAAAAAATTAGAAAATGCAAATTGTTTAAGAATGACTTCTATACAATAGAGTATTATATAGGCATTAAAATCATGTAATAATAAATGGCATGGGAATATATACATAATATTGTTAGGTAAATAATTATATAAAATATATGAATAGTACAATCCCATTATCATAAAAAAAATTTATAAACATATACATATACTTGACAAGAGTTGAACCAAAAAGGTTAATTATGATCATCTCTGGGTAAGAGGTTCTTGTTTTAAAAAAAAAATTATTTTCATTTTCCAAATTATAGTTTAAACATATTATTTTCCTAATAAGAAAACATAATAAATGTTATTCATTTTCAAATCAGTGTTCTGAAATGTTATTTCCTGTAATGTACATTCTAGGGGGCATAAGAGTTGGCTATTTTAAAAATACTATTCATTATTCTGGAAGTTATAGTAAATTGGCGTAATATGTGAAGATGAATATTGTAATCCATTTTACAGATTATTAGAAGAACAAGACTGGAAACTACTCCTCAGTGACATCAACCCTTAGTATATTAATGAATACAAGTTATGATGAAAAATCTTTATCCAGAGAGTACTGGCATGAAAAGCAATAAAGTATGGTAGCTTATACAACATAAACCCAACCAGTCAAATTGAATAGATTATTTTCCTCAATGGGATAACAGTATTAGCAGATTACAAGAACAATGTTAAACCAAGCACGTGAGGGGATACATGATAAAGTTTGTTCATAGAATTGATTCATAGTCGAAGTGGATACAGTCTTCTGCCTGACAGATTGAAGATGGAGAGTGATAATGCTTGAAAAGATTTTGAAGGATGAGGATGTATTTGGTGAAACTAGCATGCATTCTAAACTCTACTCCAATTTTACATCTGGTTTGTGATTTAGCATTGGGTAATAAATAGTGCATTTTAAAAAGAAAAATGTAAACTTATTTGAAAATCCTTATAACTGATACGGGGAAGAAAATTACCCCTGCAAAGCCACTAATGTAAGGAGATTACTTAATGAGCTAAAATTTGTTATTTTGAAGAAGAAACAAGGAAAAGAAATCTTGAGGGGAAAAATAATCTCAACTATGCTTTAGAGAAAAGTAATAGTAGATAACAGGTTAAGTACCTTAAGAACTATGCCTACATGGACCCATCCATTTTCAGAGAGGCCCTGTGTGTTATATTCTCTCCATTTCACAGATTAAGATCTCGGAGAATAGATACATGTTAAATAATTGCCCCAAAGTCACATGTTAAGAGGCAGAGCCCAAATCTGGTTTACCTGGAATACTTTCCTTACACCAAATTTCTATAACTTTCTACACTATGCTGCAGCAATCTGATACAGGTTGGCACTCTGACTCACTACCCCACCTGCCCACAACTTCTCCAGTACAAGTAAGAAGCCAAATTGATTAAGACAGCATAATTTAAGGAGACTGAGATTGAATTTGGATATCAATCCTGGTTATTCCACATTCAAGATATGTGATCTGGTCAAGCCATTTAGTTGAAATCTGGTCTCAGTTTTCATGTCCTTAAAATAAAGAGAATGGAATTAATTCTACTGTGCTACTTGAAAGTCTAATAGATGACTCTTGCCTCAAAGCCAATATTCATGTATCTTTAAGCAACTTTCAAAATGTGTCATGAGTGTTTTGGGAAAGGTTTAAAAAGCAATATATACATATTATATAGTGCGTGCGTGTGTGTGTGTGTGTGTGTGTGTATATATATATATATATATATATATATATATATTTATTTATTCAGGGGGCCGAAGAGGAGGAGCATTCAGTTGTTGTTTTTCCTCTTCTTTTGTGTTGTTTTTGGTAAGCCTTTTCTTATTCTGAAACATCTACTATGTGATTTTTACCCAGAGTACAGTACTTTTAGCGCTATAGCGAGGGGAAAAGAGAAGCCCGTATTTCAGAGAGTAGCAGTATTTTTCATGAAGTGTAACAGCTTCTGAAGGTGAAATACTCAGCTGGGGAAAAGTAAGGAAGAGGAACTTGCAAAGAAGAGTGTAGAGAGAAAGGAAAGAACTTGCAATGCAAAGGTCACCTCAGTTCTCTAGCACCTCTCCGCATAGTATTCCGCTCAAGTTTAAGATTCTCAATCACTCTTCAAAAGGGCTTGAGTTTGAGGTGTAGCTGGTATAAATGCATGGCCCTATTCCTCTGTTGTGAGCAGTGACAGTCCCAGGGCAGTTGTGCCTCCCTTGGGCATGATCTCACCCTCCAACTGTGAGCCCTGACTTCAATCAGGGGCCTCCACAAGCTCCTCATAAAGGATGAGAAAGTCTAGGGAAAGATTCCTTTCTATTTTACTTTTTTTTTAAAAAAATCAAAGCAGAAATCCAGGGCTTTGAGGAAGAGTGATAAAATGCAAGTTAAGTAATTGTTCCTGTTGCTGTAAAGTTACAAAAAACTGTAGATGGAATCACCATGGGAACAAATCAGAGAGATCCACAGACTTATTCCTGAAATTCGACTTTTGCATCCACTGGCAATTCTGAAGTTCATTTGACAGTAGCAATGTAACATTAGTAGGAAGCAAATTCAATTCTTTGGACCTCCTACTAGCATCACTATTAAAAAACCATTCCAGGTCAGCACTCGAAATTCACATTTCAAATATTATAGACATGTTGATAAGTGTTGCTTCCCATTATTCTGGAAAGACTCATACTCCCATACACTGTGGAAAAACAACATCATTGATTGACTCTATCTGCTCTCACATGTGATGCTTGGCTTATCAAATGTTTGCCTCCCATATATTCCTTTAAGAAATCAGTTCTCTTCCTGTCTCCCTTCTGTCTGAATTTGCTAGGTGGAGGGGGGTGCCAGGAGTGCTGTGTTTGCCAACAGGTGGCCAGACACTAGATCAGTCTCTCTCAATCAGCAAGTCCCCATCTGCTAGTTGGAATCTCCATGTGTTCGCTCCGCTTATTACAGCAGCTGAGCCTCAAACTGGGTTCTTTGTGGGCTTCAGGCAGATGCTTAACAAGGTGAGCCAAAGGGAGCCTGGCCATTAGGAGCTGTGTTAAGACTGCCTCAGCTGGAACCTGTTTTTCCTGTTTTTCAAGTGTTTACCTACAGCTTCCCCTGATAGCTGTACCACAGGACTTCCTTGGGGCACCAACCAGACACAATGATCCTTGAAACTTCAAATAAAAATGCTTACGCCACTCTTTTTTTTTTTTTTTTTTTTTGGTCTTGGGATTTTATTTCGAGTTCAGAAACATTTTAGCAATTGCCAACATCCTGACTTAGGCATTACCGGTTTTGAAGAAGGGACTTAGTAGGCAGACATTAAAGATGATCACATTTTACCAAAGAGAGCCAATTTAAGTTCAGTGAGCTATCATATAAAGAGCTGAAATCAAAAATTATACAACAGGGGGTTAGACGGTACATTAGTGGAGGTGCAACCCACTAATGTTATGGGCTAACGATAACATTTCCAAGGAAGTTTGATGGACAGTACAATTTAAGGAAGAGAAATCCACATTTTGTAAAGTGCTTGGTGCAGGCTAGACTGTGCCAACCAATAAAATAATGATGTAAATTGCTTCAATTTTTTAGGTTCAGACATTTCCCCAAAATGGTTTTACATTTTAAAAATGCTCTTTGAGGATATTTTATTGCTTTCATTTTCTATTCCTATTCTGTTCACGTTTGGGTAGTACTGTAGGTGGAGTAAAACAGTGGGGGAAAATCCCATTTCTACAGAAGATAATGCTTAGAAATTCTTTACATGGGATCCAATAGAGCAGGAGTCTGATAACCTGCAAAGAGTTGAATGGGCCCAAGTTGCGTTCTTTCACAGAATCAGCAGAAAGGTCTCGTTGAGAGTGTGCATTAAATCAAAGCATTTTTATTTATTTGAGGTTGGAAGTCTGTTGAAGCACCCCAGCAGACACAAAGGAAAAACTGTCTCAGGGAACTGTGGGTGAGCATTTGAAAAACATGTGAAGATCAATTTCCAGCTGAGTCAATTTTTGTCAAACATCGTGTGGCTTGGCCAGTTTTGGCTTTCGTGGTAGAATCTGAAGCCTGCAGAGCCCAGACTCAGTCTCAGCCACCATGCTGTGCAAGAGACAGAGAAGAGGGAGTCCAGTGTCCAAATGGGACAGTCTTTTAATTGGCTGAGTGTGGACCAGGATCTGGGCACAGAATGTCAGGCACACCCTTGCTGGCATCAACATTACTGATTCAAACTGCACTGAGGAGCACTGAGGAGCTGCCAAGAGAAGAAGCTGAGCGGTCCACAGATTTGAATCACATCTGAATACCAGGGAGAAAAAGGAAAAAGAGCTTTGCTTGCTAAACTACTGGAAAATGCTGCTTTAACCCATTGAATGCCATGATATGTGCTTCCTTGTCTACATTTTAAGGCTACTCCTTTTTGCATTTCTTGTCCAAGTCAGATGTTTCCAGCATTCTTTTTGTCCCTCCATCCCCAGCTACCTTTTTATGCTACTTGAAAATCAGTTTTTATGGGCATAATTTGTGTCTGAAAATGATATTACTAATTTGTAGTATTTATAAGTCAGAAGAAATGTTTGTTTCATTATTAAGGGTGATATAAAAGCTTGACTAAATTAAGCAGTTTTTGGATTCAGAAAGTTATGCTCAGGAATTATTGTCTGTATAGGTGGCTGCCTACACTTTGTAATCTAGGATGAAGTCAATACTCCCTCCCAGAACACCAAGCTTAATATTCTTCACTGGACAGAAATGGTTTGTTTCATTTGGGGAAACCCACTGTTTCCTATGTATAAAGATTTGTTTTTGACATGTAAATATGTAAATACTCCTAAAGGGGGCCAGTCCTTAAGTTATCATCTAATAGCCTATCACAAATTAGGAAACAATAACTTCAAGGCAAGAACCAGGTATAGTGTGGTGACCCCCAAAGGGGGTGTGGGGAGAAATGTGGGTGGGAACAGGAGATTATGGCACAGATTGGAAAAGTGGGAGGCTGCCCCAAACGAAGTCCATTTGACAAGGCTCCTCCCTTATTTTCATAATACAGAACATGGTATCACTGGTTTATGTATGCGGTGGTTTTTAAACAAGAGAGGACTTCAATATTATCTGGAGCATATCCCCCAGATTCAACATCCCCAGGCCCTATCCCACACTGACTCAGAATTTCCAGGGATGGTAGATCTAGGCCTGCTGGAATCTTTTGAAAACGGCCCTGGGAGTCTCAGAGGCACATTTCTAGGTAAGGATAAGGGTTACAGATGGTGCCTTAGCCCTGTCTGAGAATATGCTATGCCCTCCATGGCGCTCCATGATTCATGCTTGATTTGTCTTTCAATTAGTTATGAAAATTGAAGATGTCAGGTAAAAGTTAGCTCCATTTACTGTTCCTTTGTTTGCCTTCGTATTTTTCCATGTCAGCGTATAAAGCCACTTATTTTTCCCTAAAGCCCAGAGGAACAGAGAAGGTTTGGCTTATGCTTTCACGGCAGCCAGGCCCATTACTTCTTTGTTCAGAAACACATGCAGTTTCACAGCCTCTCGAGTATTACATTCTGGTTTCCAGCCTTTCCAGCTAGACTATCCAGTTCAAAGCCAAACTCCACCACCTACCAACTTCACGACCTTGGAGAAAATTACTTAACTCTTCTGTATCTTCTTTTCCTTATCTATGAAATATGGGCACTAACCTCATTAGGTTGTTGTAGGGAAGAGTTATTACACACATAAAGCATTTTAGTTGGTATCTGCCCACACTACCATTTTTCTCACAGAACTCTTCAGTGTAAATGGCGACTTTCCTATGGCATTTGACAAGGTTGTCTACTTCCTTTTTGAAAGACTATTTATTCATCTGGTTTTAATGACACCACTCTTTCCCAGCTCACCTCCCATCTTTTTCAGTATCTATTCCCAGTGTTTTTAGAGCGAAGGGTACTCCACCTCCATCCACCCATCCAATATGGTGTTCCTCAAGGTCACCTCATCAACTACCTAAATGGTAATGACCTTCTCATATCACCTGAATTTCAGAGGCAACTATTCATCTTACTGAGGAACATCTGAAATTATTATTTTTTCTGCTAACTCTGCTTCTATTCTGTATTTCAGTAAATAGTTGGTAGTTACAACATCGGAGAATTACTACAAAATTACAATTTAAAAAATCTGTAACTCTTCCTTCTGGAGTAGATAGTAGTACACAGAAATCACCCAGATTCCTAAAATATAATATATCTGCATTTATGAAAATAGTTTTTTCCATTTTTTTAAATGTAGAGGAGACATGCTTCTAGTTCATTTAACACAGTAACAAGTCCATTACATGATGCTAAAATTAAGGTGGACAAATTTTCATCTGATTCATCAAAAGCCTGGTTTTACCAACCCTCCGTATTTCTGTAGGCTGGAGTATTTTTGGACAAATGCTGTTTAAGCATCATCAACTGAGGTTTTATATTTAGTTCAAGTAGTTTACCCCTATAACTAATTTCTGCTTGTAGTCAATCCATAGAAATATCAGTAAGAAACACACACACAGATTTTACCAGAAAATGATCATGAGTAGCTTGGTAGAATTTGAAGAAGAAGGGAGAAAGATAGCCAGGGAATTTTTCCTCAGAAATTTAAAAATAAGGCAGCCATTATTATAAGGCAGAAAATATTATATCCCTAGTAGCATAAATGTATAAAATCACCTTAACAAACCATCTAGATTATGAGATTGGTTGTAACTTGATTGGCTACTGAAGTAACTAAAGAAAACAATTTGTCAATTATAAAATGGACTGAGAAGCAATGGAAGCAGAGGAAAAATGTCAAAGTGAGAAATCTTGGAATCACTAATCATATACTATTCAAAAAAGCAAAGCCTAAGCAGCCAGCCTTGACTCTTTTATATTCTAGATCCAATAGCAAAGCCATGCCTAATGTGAGGATCGATGGTGGGGGGTTGTAGCCAAGGGCTTTAAGTATTCTGATACCTTTGGCAAGAACACCCCTGTCAAAGATGGTTCTATCAGGCTATGTTTGCCTGAAGCTATTAAATGTTCTATTATTTTAGTTCCACTTATTCTGTTGCCAGATCAATAGTCTGATTTTCATTTGTGTTTTCTCCTATGGCAAGAGAATGATTTGGTAATGAGACCACAAGGTTCCAGTTGCCTGAATTAAATCTATTGTTTTGAATTAATGTTTGAATTATGATTGGTCTTCCTGTAAAGGTAAGCCCACAGAGAAATGCACCAGTCCTGTAAACTTTCTTTATGTATCATAAAAGTATCCAGATACACTGGATAACCTTCGTTTAAGGCTTTAGCATCTCTCACCTGACTATTACAGCCTTCAAAGCTTCTTGTCTATGGTCTTACATCCTCCAATCCATCATCCACAATGCTTTCAGATGACCTTCTTCATATGCAAATCCTGTCATTTTAGGTACTTGCTTAAATTCCCTTAATGTCTCCCCACTGCCTACAGAACAAAGTTTAAATTGTTTAGCTGGGCTCAAGGTTCTCCCTGATCCATCCGTTGCTTACCTTTTCAGTTTTATCTCTTGAGATAATGCCCACAACATCATAGTTGTCTTACATGGAGGTTCTCAAATAGATTCTGCATTTTCACAACTCCATGCTTTGAGGGTATAGTTCCTACTGCTAGAATTCGCCTTCCTTCTTTCCTGTCTAGCTAAAATCAAGTCAGTGTTCTGGTCTTGGTATGACAGTTTAGACCACTATCAAGCATTTCTTAAATATACCACTACAAGAATATTATTTTTTGCCACATCTGTGCTCTGTGTACATATGTACATAATTATGGAAACTATAATGCTTAATTGCACTTAGTACTTTATATACCTGCCTTTATTCAACTACAACCTCACTGACTTTAGTGACCATGTCTTACTCATCTTTATAGTTTCATACCTATCATAATATTTTGTCTTTAATAGGCACTTAGTATTTGTTGACTGATTAAATAACCAAGGAGGTTGGCAATTACATCTTGAAATTAAAAAAAATTAACCTTTATTAAGTGCTTACTATAAGCCAAGGGCAACACTGAATCCATTTTAATTAATTGATTAATTAATCTCTAGATTATCTGGGAGGAGATAATAAAATAAGGGGAAAATAAGTGCAGTGAATAAAAATTCTAATAATATAATCAACTTTGGAAATCTAGTAAGCTGAAATAAACACTAACAAGAATAGCAGTAAATTTAATTAAGTGAAATCAACATTTAAGCTATATAAATTGTTCAGATTCATGATTCTGTATTTACCAGTTATATTTATCTTATCACCAGAAAAAAATATCTTTCCATATGAGTAGTATTTAAAACATTCTATGAAAAACACGCAGGGAGAGAGAGAAAGAGTGAGAGAATGACAGAGTGATAGCAAAACAAAAAAGATGTTTAAGAAAAAAAATAAAAGGTAATACTTCCTTTGTCAGTATGCTTTAGCCTGGCATTTATTTTTAATAAAATCATAATTTTTAAATCACATTTAGTTTTCTTTTGGTTTCTGGGCATTTGCGTGTGAGTTTAGTTTCAGTTCTCCTGGTTTTTTAAAATAATTTTTAAGGGCCTCTCTGCCTGTCTCCTTGGCATTATGAATGCTCTTGAGAGCTCTTTGGATGAAAACAAGTGCTGCAAACTGCAGGTGAATGGGCCTTAGAATTGCACAAACAGCAAACGAAAGCATTTTATAATAACAAAGATAGAGGCTGGGGAGTCCTTATGAATATGTTATTAAGCACCTGCACTCCAGTTCCTCAACTGGAGTTGTTTGAAAAGAAAGGATGCTAACTTTTGGCCAGAACTGATTTCTGTAGAGACACTGTGTTTGTTTGTTTTTGTAACATTGAATTAATTTAAATTATAACAATTGAAATATGGTGCTTTCCCTCAACAGTCATTTGAATATTGAAAATCTTACAGTATAGCTAATCCTACTCCAGCTATCTACCATTGTAAGTAGGAAGAGTTTGGCCTTGGAGAAGCATTAAAATAATTCTCTCCCCTATGCTGGCAGGGTATTATTATTATTTTTTTTTGAAAATGATCCATCTGAAATACAAAGCCAGACAAAATGATAGAAAGATAGATCTGTTGGGATGTAATATTCAGAAGAAATACTAGAAAGAAAGGGTGTAGAAAGGAAATGCAGATGGCATGGTAAAAGAGATGAATAAGTAACATAGTTAGATGTCAGCAAGGAGAAATCAGTGAGGGAAGATCCTAAAGAGGGACTTTCCAGGTTTCATTAAACCCATAAGGAAAGCTTGGGTAAGAGATTAGGAAGAGGTTTGTCAACAGGATTCATACACTTTGCAGTAGAAGATGCAGCTACAAGTAAATCAAGGCAAAGATTTGAGTAAGATCAGGAACAAACACATAGTGTTTTTGTGGGAGGGGGTGGTGGACAGGCTATTTCAAAGCTTAAAAACTGCAATTTAAAGATAACATTGCCTGAGACTCCTCCATTATTGCCCAATGGAAGATGTAAGTAAAATGTGATTATTGTTACTAATCTACTTAGAATTTCATATAGCAAAATATTCAGTGGGGTAGAATTTTTTTTCTCTTCTACAGAGCTTGATTTATGGTGGGGTGGGTACATGTAGATATGATATTTAGAAATCTTAATTTCCATTCTCCCCAAGATCCAAGAATTTTAGAAACCTAGCAGGAGCAGCATGTCAGCTTGACCTAGACTTAGTTCATGACTCAGAAAACTAAGATGGTACTAAACACAGGAACTCTTTGAAAAGAAGGCATGCTAACTTTTGGCTAGGCTCAAAATCGTTAGAGTAATTGTATTTGTTATTTGTAAAATTAACTTGCATTAAATTATGTGGTGGTTGAAACAGATGATAGTTACGTATGAGCTTTTTTTTCTCAAGTGAAAGACTGAAAGAGAACAGGGCAACAGGGTTTGTGATGATGGAGACAATGGGAGCAATTCTCACCCAGCCTCTCTAGGGGCAGGTTGTTCCCGGAAGGAATAGATGCTAAGTGACTTAAAGCAGACCATTGGCAACCCAGACTTAATTGGTGTGTATTTCTCAGGCTGAGAATAAAACTGCCACTTCTCCTTCACAATGGTTCTGAATGGGCTTGTAATATGCATCTGTAACCACAGAAGTGAATGAATCTCCTGTGTGCTGTCAAGGGTTGAACTGTGTCCCTCCAACAAGACATGTTAAAATCTGAAGCAGCCCTGGTTCTTGTGAATATGGCCTTATTTAAAAACAATGCTATTATAGATGTAATTAAGATGAGATCATTCAAGTTGATCCTAATTCAGTATGACCAGTTCCCTTATTAGAAGAGTGAAATCTGGACACAGAGACACACAAATATGAGAACATCATGTGAAGATAGAGAGACAGAAGGAAGATGGCCACAAGAAACTAGAGACAGAGACTGAAAGTATGCTGTCACAGCCAAGGTATGCCTGGGGCTACCAGAACAGTGAAACAATACACTCTGTCATTTTAAGCCACCCAGTGTGTAGTGGCTGAAACAGCAGCTCTAGAAAACCAACACCGATGCCAACCTCATCACAGGACCAACAGCAAGTTACTACAGTGGCATCAGTAGAGATGAGCAGATAATCATCTTTGAACCCTGAACTTCCCAGGAGTCATTTGCATCACCTTTTCTCAGTGGTTAGCAGTTAAGGCATCTCCCTTCTTAAGGACTCTTAAATTCCAGTGACACCAGGAGATTTCTTACAATTATCACAAGGAGGGATGATCCCATGTAGGAGAGACAACGTTCTTTCTAGTAAAGACTTATGAGCGTGAGAATAGTAAGACCAGCTTAGAAGGGGAACTTAGAGTTCCTCTGGCTTCTCAGAGTGGTGAAGTCTGGAACCAAATCATACCAAAGGCCAGGCTTCTCTCAAGTAGGGAGGAAACCATGTTCTCCCTTTTTTGGGAAGACTTCTCTAAGTGTGGAAGTTGGGCCAGGTATGGTGGTTCACACCCGTAATCTCAGCACTTTGGGAGACCGAGGTGGGCGGATCATGAGGTCAGAAGTTTGGGACCAGCCTGGCCAACATGGTGAAACCCCATCTTTACTAAAAATATAAGAATTAGGCATGTTGGCAGATGGGTTTAATCCCAGCTACTTGGGGGGCTGAGGCAGAAGAATTACTTGAACGTGGGAAGTAGAGTTTGCAGTAGTGAGACGAGATTGCACCACTGCACTCCAGCCTGGGCAACAGAGAAAAACTCCGTCTCTGAAGAAGACTTTTATAAGTCATCACTGGACTGTAGGTGCTTATCATAAGGAGGGATGACACAAAGTAAGAGAGACAACATTCTTATGATAAGCACCATCCTTGGTGCTTGTTAGAATAGGAAACCATCATTCTCAGCAAACTCACAGAAGAGCAGAAGATCAAACACCACATGTTCTCACTCATAGGCGGGTGTTGAACAATGAGAACACATGGACACAGGGAGGGGAGCACTACACACTGGGGTCAGTTGGGGGGAAATAGGGGAGGGACGGTGGGGGGTGGGAAGCTGGGGAGAGATAGCAAGGGGAGAAATGCCAGATGTAGGTGATGGGAAGGAAGGCAGCAAATCACACTGCCACGTGTGTTCCTATGCAACAATTTTGCATGTTCTTCACATGTACCCCAAAACCTAAAATGCAATAAAATAAATAAATGGGAAAAAAAAAAGAATACAGAGCTTTTTAAACAAGAGCTGCAGAAAAATCCTCATCAGGAGACTGGGGGAGGCATTCTGAAAATACAAAACAGTTTTCAACGTCAAGAAATATAATAGGAGCACCCAAATACATAAAGCAAGTCCTTAATGACCTACGAGGAGACTTAGACCCCCACACAATAATAGTAGGAGACTTCAACACCCCACTGTCAATACTAGAAAGATCAATGGGACAGAAAATCAACAAGGGTATCCAGGACTTGAACTCAGATCTGGACCAAGTGAACCTAATAGACATCTACAGAATTCTCCACCCCTAATCAACAGAATATACATTCTTCTCAGCACCATATCACACTTACTCTAAAATTGATCACATAATTGGAAGTGAATCACTCCTCAGTACATGCAAAAGAATGGAAATCACAATGGTCTCTCAGGCCCCAGTGCAATCAAATTAAAACTAAGGATTAAGAAACTCACTCAAAATTGCACAACTACATCGAAACTGAACAACCTGCTCCTGAATGACTACTGGATAAATAATGAAATGAAGGCAGAAATAAAGATGTTCTTCGAAACCAATGAGAACAAAGACACAACGTGCCAGAATCTCTGGAACACATTTAAAGCAGCATCTAGATGGAAATTCATAGCACTAAATGCCCATAAGAGATGTGAAGAAAGATCTAAAATCCACATTCTAACATTACAATTAGAAGAACTAGAGGACCAAGATCAATAAATTCAAAAGCTAGCAGAAGACAAGAAATAAGTAACATCAGAGGAGAACTGAAGGAGATAGAGACACACAAAAAACCCTTCAAAAATTAATAAATACAGAAGCTGGTTTTTTGAAAAGATCAACAAAATATATAAACTGCTAGCCAGACTAATAAAGAAGAAAAGAGAGAAGAATCAAATAGATGTGATAAAAAATGATAAAGGCAATATCACCATCAATCCCACAGAAATACAAACTAGCATCAGAGACTACTACAAACACCTATGCAAATAAACCAGTAAATCAAGAAGAAATGGATAAATTCCTGGACACTTACACCCTCCCAAGATTAAACCAGGAAGAAGGTGAATCCCTGAATACACCAATAATAAGGTCTGAAACTGAGGCAGCAATTAATAGCCTGCCAACCAAAAAAAGTCCAGGACCAGACAGGTTCACAACTGAATTCTACCAGAGGTACAAAGAGGAGCTGGTACCATTCCTTCTGAAACTATTCCAAACAATACAAAAAGAGGGCATATCCTCCCTAACTCATTTTAAGAGACCAACATCATCCTGATACCAAAACCTGGCAGAGACACAACTAAAGAAGAAAATTTCGGGCCAATATCCACGATAAACATTGATGTGAAAATCCTCAATGAAATACTGGCAAACTGAATGCAACAGCACATCAAAACTTATCCACCAAAATTGAGTCAGGTTCACCCCTGGGATGCAAGGCTTGTTCAATATATGCAAATGTATAAACGTAATCAATCACATAAACAGAGCCAAAGACAAAAACCACGTGATTATCTGAATAGATGCAGAGAAGGCCTTTGACAATATTCAACAGCTCTTTATTCTAAAAGCTCTCAATAAACTAGGTATTGATGGAATGCTTCTCAAAATAATAAGAGCTATTTATAACAAACCCACAACCAATGTCATACTGAATGGGCAAAAACTGGAAGTGTTCCCTTTGAAAACTGGCACAAGACAAGGATGTTCTCTCTCACCATTTCTATTCAACATAGTTTTGGAAGTTTTGGTCACAGCAATTAGGCAAGAAAAAAAAAATAAAGGTATTCAATTAGGAAAAGAGGAAGTCAAATTGTCTCTATTTGCAGATGACATAATTGTTTATTTAGAAGACCCTGTTGGCTCAGCCAAAAATCTCCTTAAGGTAATAAGCAACTTCAGAAAAGTTTCAGGATCCAAAATCAATGTGCAAAAATCACAAGCATGCCTATACACCAATAACAAACAAATAGAGAGCCAAATCATGAGTGAACTCCCATTCACAATTGCTACAAAGAGAATAAAATAACTGGAGTACAACTAACAAGGGATGTGAAGGTCCTCTTAAAGGAGAACTACAAACCACTGCTCAAGGAAATAAGAGAGGACACAACCAGAGAGAAAAAAACATTCCATGCTCATGGTTAGGAAGAATCAATATCATGAAAATGGCGATATTGCCCAAAGTAATTTATAGATTCAATGATAGCCCCATCAAGCTACCATTGACTTTCTTTACACAATTGGAAAAAACCAGCTTAAACTTCATATGGAATGAAGAAAGAGCCCATGTAACCAAAATAATCCTAAGCAAAAAACAAACAAACAAACAACAAAAAAACCCCACAAGGCTACAGTAACCAAAACAGCATGGTACTGGTATCAAAAAAGAAACATAGACCAATAGAACAGAACAAAGGCCTCAGAATTAATGCCACACATCTACAATTACAACCATCTGATCTTTGAGAAAACAAGGAAATGGGGAATGGATTCTCTATTTAATAAATGGTGTTGGGAAACCTGGATAGCCATATGCAGAAAGCTGAAACTGGACCCCTTCCTTACACCTTGTACAAAAATTAACTCCAGATGGATTAAAGATTTAAACATAAGACCTAACACTATAAAAATCCTAGAAGAAAACCTAGGAAATACAATTCAGGACATAGGTATAGGCAAGTCTCCCTGAATAAAACACCAAAAGCAATGTCAACAAAAGCCAAAATAGACAAATGGGATCTAATTAAAAGCTTCTTCATAGCAAAATAAACTGTCATTAGAGTGAACCAGAAACCAAAAGGATGGGAAAAAATTTTTGCAGTCTACCCATCTGACAAAGGGCTAATATCCAGAATCTTCAAAGAACTTAAAAAAAAATTACAAGAAAAAAACAACCCCATCAAAAAGTGGACAAAGGATATGAACACTTTTCAAAAGAAGACATTTATGCTTCCAACAAACATATGAAAAAAAGCTCATCATCACTGTTCATTAGAGAAATGCAAATCAAAACCACATTGAGATACCATCTCATGCCAGATAGAATGGTGATCATTAAAAAATCAGGAGACAACAGATGCTGGAGAGGATGTCAGAAAAAAGAACACTTTTACACTGTTGATGGGAGTGGAAATTAGTTAAACCATTGTGGAAGACAGTGTGATGATTCCTCAAGGATTTAGAACTAGAAATACCATTTGATCCAGCAATTCCATTTCTGGGTAAATACCCAAAGGATTAGAAATCATTCTATTATAAAGACACATGCACACATATGTTTATTGTGGCACTGTTTACAATAGCAAAGACTTGGTATCAATCCAAATGTCCATCAATGATAGACTGGATAAAGAAAACATGGTACATATACACCATGGTATACTATGCAGCCATAACAAAGGATGAGTTCATGTCCTTTGCAGGGACATGAATGAAGCTGAAAACCATCATTCTCAGCTACTTAACAGAAGAACAGAAAACCAAACACCACATGTTCTCACTCATAAGTGGGTGTTGAACAATGAGAACACATGGACACAGGGAGGAGAACATCACACACCGGGGCCTGTCATGGGGTGAGGGGCTAGAGGAGGGATAGCAAGTGGTGGGGGGATTGGGGAAGTATAGCATTAGGAGAAATACCTAACATAGCTGACTGGGGGGGATGGATGCAGCAAACCACCATGGCACATATATACCTATGTAACAAACCTGCATGTACTGCATACGTACCCCAGAACTTAAAGACTAATAATAAAAAAAGATATACCAAAAGGAAATATAATAAATTATAGCCTTCTGGGCAAAATTGCATTGTAATTGCATGTAATTATGTCAACTCAGGTTGATTTTGTTTACCCCGTCATATTAGAGATATGAAATCGGAGGCGCACAGGATTACACAATTTTTTGGCAACTTCAGATTTTGCCTTTTGCCTTTTCACATATATACAATAACGGATTGCTTGTGAATCATGTTAGGTAGAGCTTTACTGGTTGATGATAGTGTTGCTCCAGTTACTGATATTGGTGCATATTAAGCATCCTCAGAAGTGCTTTTTTCTTCCAATGTTTCACTAAGACTTCTCAGTAGGGGGCATCTATCTTAAAATCTAGCTTCTTTTTAGTTTCTGTAGAAGATCCGTTTTGAGTCATCACGATAGAGTATTTGCTGTCCTATCAATACGCCTAAACTAGTCAGTTCTTTAATCTAGTTTTAAAGTTCAGTTAGAAGAACTGTTGTAATTTCTCCTGTTTGCCAGTTGATCCTCTCTTGCTAAGACACATACAATCTGCAGGAAGAAAAAAATTGTGCTGTGCACAATAGTATCCACAAATCAGTACTACCTACCATATTATGCTTCAGGAAATACAAAGCTATACTCTGTTCATATGGAAGATTACAGATTTCTATGATATTATTCCTGAGAATAAATATTTAAAAGTTGTAAGAATTAAAGAAAAAAACTACATTATGTTTAACTAAGCCCAATTCTTATACAAATTGAATTTTTATTTCTGTAACTCCTTCTCTCCTAATAATAGAGAAATACTTTCAACTTTTACAAAAATCTAAATGCTTTAATCATCAGGTAACATCAGAAAACTCATTTTTATGATACACACACCCAATGCAGAACTACATGTACAGTTGCAGAGTTGAATGGGCTATACAATGCACAGCTCCAGGATATGTCATTCTCATTAGAGTCCATGAAAACGTTATCACTTTCTGTTGGACAGCACGCGACAAGTAAGTAGGATACATTGGCCCTGTGAAACACATATATGAGCAGAAAAGGAAAAAACACAGATGAATCTTATCTTTGTTCAGAATTGACACAACTTCATGACACACCTTTTAAGTTAGTTTAAGTCAGTTTAAACATCAGTTTTCATGGTTAAAGTTAGGTTTAATTAGAAAATCCATTCCCAACCAGGACAAGTAGACTTGACAGTTCTACTTCTGTGTTTTCTTGCTGGATAAGCAGTTTCTTTCATGTAAGACTGCTAAATGGCTAGAGCTGTAAAGTAGTATAAAGAAAAATACTGACCTTCTCACCCCGGTTATATTCAATCTTATTCAAACTGCATGTGATTAGAAAATGACCACATTTGGAGGAAGAATAAAATATTTAAAGGCAACAGGGACTGTTTTAATATTTTTTCAATTTGAAACAAACCACTACAATATAGGATTGTTACTACACATACATCCAAATAGACACATTGCAAAGTATTTTATTCAATAATAATACATGTACACTCACATAGAGCAGGAAGATAAGTAAATATTTACCTCCTACTCAGAGCTCTAAGGAGCAACAAAAACAAAAAGCTAAAATATGTTCCTTTGATGCAAAATGGAGAAAAGAAAAAACCTTAGGGAAAGATTAAAATAGCCTTAAAAATATTAATGGTGTTTGAAGGTAACAACAATGAAGTTTTAAAGTTCATTTGTATTTTTGTTCTGTTAGCCTCTGTTTCCTTAAGTGCTAATCAGATCAATAATCTCCTGGGAGGTTGGCAGTACAGTGCTTATCCTACTTTGCTAAACATTTCATTAAACAAAACCTCAAGAAGAACTGAAAAACCAAACAATACCTAAACCCAAAATAAATAAATGAATAAATAAGCACACACAGATACATCTCTACAAGAAGAAAAATGAGGATTCATGATCGTATTTCAGAAGACAAACAACTGGATATTGTTTTGTAGCAAAAAAATGTCATGCAGGGAGTCAGAAGTAGTTTTCCATTCTGTTTCTGGTGTCAACTACCTCTCTGACACCAGCAAATAGTTTAGTCTACCTCTACTTCCATTTCCTCATCTGAAAAATGAGGTAAAATATTTTCTTCACTTGTAAAGTTGTTTAAAGAACTAAACTCATAACAGAATGGAAGTTGTTGGCATAATTAGGTATTAACTACTGGTTACTTTTGACAGCATTAATATAAAAGTTTTGATGAATACTAAAGAATAGAAGATATGCAGCAGTTTCTTAAAAATAAGGCATTCATCCACATCTGTACTTAGCCAAATCTGTATTTTTCACCCTTAAATATCTTTTTTCTGACTGCTTAACAAACCAAATGTCTTTGCCTCCTCAAAACATAATTCCAGACTAATTTTCTTTGCGATATCTGTCCAGATTAAATACTATATATCAAACTATTATGGAAACATACCTAGAAGTTACATGCTGAGATAATTTTTAAAATGTAGCCCAAATCAATATTGAAAAGAGGTAAGATAGAATAATAAAGAAAAAAATACAAAATTAATAAGAGGGTTTGTGAATACTTGGAAGAGAGAATTTTAGCTACTCAAAACCATCATTGTTTCATTAAGTGATATTAGATCAATCTAATCCCATATCCATTTTGATGGCCTAATTGTATTTGTAGATCATAAATGTGACAAATGTTGTTATATTTTTATTTCAGTAAGATATTCAATAAATTTTCCTGTGTAATCTTTATCACAAGGTTAATAAACATTGGCTAGCAGCTTACAATGGCAGGGGACCTCCCAAGCAGGTGCTCTTTATGGTTTTATGCTTTAGTTACTATACTTATTAACATGGTTGGGAACATAGAAAATGTGCTAATCAAATGTGCAAATAATACTGGGGCAGTAGCCAGTGTACTAAATAACATAATTGTACCTTTTTTAATTAATTATTTTTATTTTTAATTTCTGTGGGTGCATAGTAGGTATACATTTTGTGGGTTACAAGAGAGATTTTGATACAGGCATGCAATGTGTAATAATCACTTGAGGATAAATAGGGTATCGATTATCTCAAGAATTTATCCTTTGTGTTACAAACTATCCAATTATACTTTTATTTAACAATGTATAAACAAATTATTTTTTAACTATAGTCACCCCTTTCTGCTAGCAAATACTAGGTCTTATTCATTCTTTCTAACAATTGATAAATGACTGAATGGTAGTTGTGGACTCTGAAGGCATTGGAGATGTTTTGTTAACACAGGTGCCATGCCACCTGCCAGAGCATTGGCCTCAGAGGCCTCTGGTTCCTAATCCATATGTCTGCAGGGTAAAGAGCAAATCAGATTGAAAAGGTGGAGGAGGTCTACTTGTTTTCTTTTTTTGTACCCAATAACCGTCTTCATTCCCCACCCCCAGCTCACTGCTCTCTCTAGCTTCTAGTAAACCATCCTTCCACTTTGTACCTCCATGAATTCAATTGTTAAAATTTTTAGGTCCCAGAAATATGTGAGAAAATGTGAAGCTTGTCTTTTTGTGCCTGCCTTATTTCACTTAACCTAATAATCTCCAGTTCCATCCATGCTGTAAATGACAGGATCTCATTCTCTTTTTATGGCTGAATAGTACTCCATGCTGTATAGGTGCCACATGTTCTTTATCCACTCATCTGTTGATGGACACTTAGGCTGCTTCCAAATCTTGGCTATTGTAAGTAGTGTTGTAATAAACACAGGCGTGCAGATATCTCTTTAGTAAACTGATTTCTTTTCCTTTGAGTATATATCTAGGAGTAGAATTACTGAAGATTATTGCAGAATATGGTAGCTTTAATTTTAGTTTTTCAAGGAGCCTCCAGAGTGTTCTCCATTGTGGTTCTACAAATATACATTCCTACCAATAGTGTATAAGCATTCCCTTTTCTCCACATTTTTGCCAGCATCTGTTATTGCCTGTCTTTTGGATAAAGGGAATTTTAACTGGTGAGATGATATCTTATTGTAGTTTTGATTTGCATTTCTCTGATGATCAGTGGTATTGAGCACCTTTTCATATACCTGTTTGTCATTTGTATGTCTTCTTTAGAGAAGTGTCTATTCAGATATTTTGCCCATTTTTAAAATCAAATAGTTTTTTTTCCATTGAGTTGAATTCTTTACATATTCTGGATATTAATCTCTTGTCAGATATATAAATTGCCAAAACTTTCTTCCATTCTGTAGGTTGTTTTGCCACTTTGTTGATTACTCCCTTTTCTCTGCAGAAGCTTTTTAACTTGATATGATTCCATTTGTCCATTTTTGCTTTGAATGCCTGTGCTTGTTGAATATTACTCAAGAAATCTTTGACATCTCCAATATCCTGGGGTGTTTCTCCAATGTTTTCTTTCAGTTTTATGGCTTGAGGTCTTAGATGTAAGTGTGTAATATATTTTGATGGTATTTTTGTATATGGCAAAAGATAGGAGTCTAGCTTCATTCTTTGGCATATGAATATTCAGATTTCCCTGCACCATTGATTGAAGAGACTGTCCTTTCTCCAACATATGCTCTTCACACCTTTGTTAAAAATAAGTTCACTATAGATGTATGGATTTATTTTTATGTTCTACATTCTTTTCTGTTTTTATGCCAGTGCCATGCAGTCATAGTTACTATAGCTCTGTAGAATAATTTGAAGTCAGATAATGTGATTCTTCCAGTGTTGTTCAGTGTAATATTGGCCTCCTAAAATGAGTTTGGCAGTATTTCCTCCTCTGCTATTTTTTGGATCAGTTTGAGTAGGATTGGTATTAATTTTTCTTTAAATGTTTGGTAGAACTCAGCAGTGATGTTATTGGGCCCCACATTTTTCTTTGCTGGGAAACTTTTTATTGTGGCTTTAATGTTGTCACTTGTTACTGATCTGTTCAATAGCAAGCAACAACTTAAAGCCGTAATAAAAAGTTCTGGTTTGGGGATTCCTTGTAGTTCAATCTTGGTAGGCTGTATGTGTCTAGGAATTTATATATATTTTTTCTAAATTTTTCCAATTTATTGGGACAAAGTTGATCATAGTAGCCACTAAGGATGCCTTTAGTTTCTGTGCTATCACTTGCAATGCCTCTTTTTTCATCCCTTAATTTATTTATTTAGGTCTTCTCTCTTTTTTGCTTAGTCGGGCTAATGCTTTGTCAGCTTTGTTTAATTTTCCAATAAAACAACTTTTTGTTTGGTTGACCCATTGTACTGTTTTCTTTATTTCAATTTCATTTGTTTCTCCTCTGATAGTTATTTCTTTTCTTCAATTCATTTTGGGTTTGGTTTGCTCTTGCTTTTCTAGTTTTTTAAGATGCATCATTGTTCATTTGGAGTTTTTCTTCTGTCTTAATATAGGTACCATAGCTATAAACTTCCCTTTTAGTACTGCTTTCACTATATCTCATAGATTTTGATATGTTGTGTTTCCATGGTTCATTGTTTCAAGAAATTTTTCCATTTTTTTCTTTTTTCATTGAACTGCTCATCATTCAGGACCATACTGTTTAACATCCATTTGTTTGTATAGTTTCCAAAATTCCTCTTATTATTCCTCTAGTTATATTTCATTGTGTTCAAATAAAATGCTTGCTATTATTTTGTTTTTGTTTTTGTTTTTTTCGAAATGTTTTCTGCCTTGTTGGGTGTCCTAACACATTGTCTATTCTTAAGAATGATCCATGTGCTGAGGTAAAGAATGTACATTCTGCAGTCATTGGACAAAATGCTTTGTAAATATCTGTTAGGTCCATTTGGTCTATAGAGCAGATCACATCCAATGTTTCTTTGTGGATTTTTCCTCTGGAAGATCTATCCGTCCAATGCTGAAAGTGGGGTGAAGTCTCCAGCAATTATTGTATTGGGATCTATCTCTCTCTTTAGCTGTAATAATATTTGCTATTTTGAATTCTCTGTCTAAAAGGTCCTATATCTCTGTCTCTCCAGGATTGGTCCCCAGTGCCTTATTTAGTTCATTTGGTGAAGTCATGATTTCCTGGATGTTCTCGATGCTTGTTCATGTTCATTGGTCTCAGGGCATTGACGAGGTGGGTGTTTATTTTAGTCTTCATAGTCTGGGCTTGTTTGTACCATCCTTCTTGGGAAGGCTTTCCAGGTATTCAAAAGCAATTGGGTATTGTAAGCTAAGCCATATCTGCATTAGGGCACATCTAAAGCCCAGTAATGCTGTAGTTGTTGGTGACTTGTAGAGGTACCACCTTAGTGATCTCGGAAAAGATCCACAAGAATTCTGTGGATTACCAGGCAGAGACTCTCATTCCTCTCCCTTACTTTCTTCCAAACAAAGGAGCCTCTTTGTCTGTGTTAAGCTGCCTGGAGCTGGGGATGGCATGACATAAGCACCCCCGTGACCCCCACTAATGGGACTTCTGTGAGTCCAGCCTGAAGCCAGCATAACACTGGGTCTCACCCAAGGCCCACTATAACCACTGCCTGGCTACCATTTATGTTCAAGGCCTCAGGGCTCTACAATCAGTGGTTGGAAAAGCCAGCTACGCTTACGTCCTTCCCTTTACAGTGGCGAATTTCCCCATACCCCAAGTGGGTCTTTCCAGGAGCCAGGGACTGAAGTGAAAAATATTAGAAGTCTACCTGGTACTTTACTTTACTGTAGCTAAGCTGGCCCTTAAACTATGAGATGCAATCCTCTACTCTTCCCTCCCCTTTCCACAGGCAGAGGAGCCTTAACCCATGGCCACCACCACCACAGGTCCATAAGGAGTATTACCAGGCTACTGAGGTTCACTTCAGGTGCAAGACCTCTTCAGCCAGTTTGTGGTAAATGCTGCCATGTCTGGCACTCTCTCTTCAGGGCAGTGGACTTCCTTCTGGCCCAGGTCAGGTCCAGTAATGCCATCCAAGAATCAAGGCCTGGAACTGGTGACTCTAAAAGCCCAGGTGGTGCCCTCCCAACTGTGGCTAATTTAGTAGCTAATGTGCAAGGCAAAGACTGCTTTATTTTTCTTCAGCTTTTCTCAAGCAGAAGAAGTCTCTCACTATAGCCACCACAGCTGGGAATAGGCTGTCTCACCCAAGACCCATGGCATACTACTTGGATATAGCTGCTGGTTATTCAAGGCCCAAGGGCTCTTTTAGTCAGCAGGTGGTATATTTTGCTGGGTCCTTTGCTTTATGGCAGTAGGTTCCCTTCTGGCCCAGGATGTGTCTAGAAATATTTTCTGAAAGGTAGGACCTAGAATGTGGCCTCATGACTGCCCGTTGCCCAATCCTACTGTGCCTGAGCTGTTATCCAAGATGCAAGACAAAATCCTCTTTACTCTTCCCTCTTCTCTCCTCAAGAGGAAGGAAGGGTTGTTTTTTGGAGTGAGAGCTGTGTTGACTGGGGTTGGGGGAGGGATATCACAAGCACTGCCTTAGTCACCCTTGTTTGTGTCTCAGTAGGTAGCATGCTCCCAAGTCCACTGGCTCCAAGCCCATTTCAGCACTAGGACATGTCCAGGAGTTGTAGTCTTTGTGGCCTAGACTGCTCTTCAAGTTTATTTAAGGTCCTGGAGCACTTTAGCCAACAGTGGTGGGGCTTGCTGGAACTCATATTCAGACTGCTGAGATGGGTGGTTCCCCTCTGGCTAGGGCTCATCTAAATGGTCCCTATATGGATGGGTGATGGCTGAGTTCAGCCCAGTTTTGCTTTCAGCTGTGACAGGGCAGCACTGAGTTCAATGCAGTGTCTCACAATCGCTGTACTCTCCCTCTCCCTAGCACACAGATTCTTTCTCCATGCCACGTAGCTTTTGCTGGGAGATGATGGGAGAGGGGTGGAATCCTGAATTCAAGAATGTCTTTTCTAACCTCTTCAATGCTGCTTTCAGACACATGAAGTTAAAACCAGGTACTGTGAATGCACACCTGATTTTTGGTTTCTTTGCCGAAAACAACACTTTCATAAGACTTAGATAGTTGTTAAATTTGGTGTTCTGTCCAGTGGCATGGGATAGGCCAACTTGCTCTCCCCTATGTTGAATTATAATGTTTAAAAATGCCAATAAACTAAATTTAAAAGCCAAAATAAGATTAAATGTCATATTAATACCCTTACGGTATTAAGTGATATTACCTATGTGTTATTAATCTCCTTAAAATGTGGCTGCCAAAATACATATAGACCCAAGTGATATTCCTCTAATGCCTGCAAATAACAATGACTCTCGCTGCATCAGAGTTTGCTTAAAAGCACAAAAAATAATTTTTGATGAGCATCCTTTATGTTAAAAAAAATCCCAAAAAGCCAAAGGTTTGTAAAAGTCTATCCCAAGGAAGGAAAACCTCTTCCCTTTATTTGTTCTTGGCACAGCTGAGTCAGGCTAGAACACTGCAAAAGATTTCACTAAATAGTAAGTGGAACCAAACTGACTGGAGAGATATTCTTTCAAAAACCACATAAACAGAAGCCTTAAGATCAATTACCACAAGTTGATATGGGGTCAAAGAAAAACCACATTCTAAATCCAGAATCCACTTACACAAAGCTCTTTAGCTGCATTATATATTAAATTGAAATGTTAAAACCAGTCTAAAAGCACAGCTCTACAAATTGAGCAAAAAAAATGGTTTATTCAATTTAATATGTTGTAGTAGATAAAATGGATGTTTTGGAAGATTATGTAAGAAAATGAAAAATGCTCAGGTAGCAATATTAATTGGGGTAGTAAACTGTATATGTGACTATGATTACAAGTCTGCAAATATGTGATCTTTTAAAAGAAG
Source organism: Sapajus apella (assembly GCF_009761245.1). NCBI lineage: Eukaryota > Metazoa > Chordata > Mammalia > Primates > Cebidae > Sapajus > Sapajus apella. Next base: position 5,865,399 of record NW_022436958.1, read on the forward strand.
CTTTCTAGCATGACATGCACCTGTAGTCCTAGCTACTCAGGAGGCTGAGGCAGGAGGACTGGTTGAGCCCAGGACTTTGAAGCTGCAGTGTGCTATGATCTCCCCCCGTACTGTGTGACACAGCAGGACTCTAAATAAATAAATAAATTTAATTAGATTAAATGAGCCTTCTAAAATTATTTTAAAGGTAATATTACAAGTCCTTCATAACATTGTGTTTTGGTAATAGGCAAGGAGTGATTTATTTCTTCATTTTGCTTTTATGAATGTTCTAAATTCTCTTTAATAATTAGATAACAACTCAGATTTATTAATAACTATTACATGTATGGTATTTGTCGCTCTTCTTGCCTCATCTTATTTAATGCATGGCAAAGAGATTGTGAAACAGTTACTTCTATTATCCATTTTTATAGATGAAGATATGGAGACGCATGAAACAATCTAGATTAATGGCTGAGAAATCCCTAGTTGTGAATTCTTTGTCGTGTGCCTATGATTCTAAATGTGGCAATTTACTTATAAGGTCCAATTTCTTAATCATCCTAAACTACAAAAGGATGCACAACATGATCCAGTTTACAAGTTAAACAATTTGATTATGCCAAAGCTAATTTATAATCTTAATGTCCATATGCCCCACATTTTATAGGCTGAGATAACCAGCAACTTATCGCCAAGTTACTGGTACAATTCTAGCAGTGTGACCTTGGATAAATTATATAATATCAATGAGTAGTAATCCTCTACCTGAAAATAGGAATAACATTTATTTTATAGAATTATTGTGATGATTAGAAATCATACATATAAAAGGCTTAGATTAATGACTAAAGCATTCATCCTCATTGTTGTTGTTAAGTTTTATGGGAAAATTTATTCTAATTCTAAATATATTTTCTAGCACAAGTTTTCCAATTTAATTGTTCCTCTATTGTAGGAAATAGATGGAAGATAATAAGTGTAGTTTCTTCCTCTAGGCAGGCACTAATTTATCAGTCCTTATGTGGCACCAAATCTGAACACAGCCAGATATAGATGGTCTGTGATAGAAGAAACCAGATGGTCTCACTGACCTCACCCCAGGTACTGTGCTTTTGATATTATTCTAGAATGTGGTCTTTATAATTTGGTTTCTGTAGCATCCCAGGGACAAGTTCACATGTGCTGGTGTGAGTTTCATTTTGCATGTGCTGCTTTATCATGAACATGGAAGACATACTAGGTTTCTGTAGTAGAAACACTCCAGCCTCTTCCAAAGCAGAAGGCCCTGGGCTGTGTACCTTCAAAGAGAAGCAAACATACAGAGCTTTTAACAGCTCTGACTTCTGGGATTGGAACACATTGCTGAAATCACTTCTGCCCTGATCCAACAATTCATTATCTCCCAGAAACAGTGGCTTTTATAGCTGCTATGGGGTTGCTATAGTCTTCTAGAAAGAAGGAATAATCTCATTACAGACATGAATGCTCAAGCCCTTATATTAAAAGCTTTAGACTTAATTTTATTTGTCTAAATCTGTAATCAATCTAAGAGTGGGATGGAGATATTTTTATGAAACAAATTTAGAAAAGAGCTAATTTTATTTTATACAAAACAAAATTGGCCCTTTATAATAAACTCCCCAAATAGTCCAAAGAATGAATTATATTTTTATTTCCTCATTACACAGCTGGGAAATTATTGAAATGAACATGAAAATCTTGATTTCAATTCGTACTTGATATGTAAAACAAGACCTTGTAAACTTCTAACATTTTCCAATGTATAAGTCTGTAATAATTTACCAAGGACACCCTACTGCCCTAGAATTATTTTGAATCTCTTTATTGATGTAATCAGATTAATTTAACAATGAAAATTAGTCCCAACTTTAGAGATGGAATCAACACAAGTCAAGAGTATTGTCTGATTTGCCTGAGGCCTATTTTCACCCATGGAATAAATGGCACCATTGGTGGTTATTGAGTAGGTAAATAACTACAGGTCATATCTGAATCTAATGATAGGAGTAATTTCATCAAACCTAAACTTGAATGATAGCATTCCACAGAAATGGGGAGGTAGAAAAAAGTTAAGTATCTTGATTTGTAAGACATATGTATATACTCAATTAGTGTCTACACAGGGCAATTTTATTTAGAACAGTGGGGTAAGGGGAGAAGGGATGAGAGGATACTATGGAGAATAGAACTAAGTCAGATTAAAGGAGAATGGAGCCTATGAAAAGATCTCTAGTCAGTGTGTGAGAGTGAGTGTGTGTGTGTGTGTGTGTGTGTATGTAACAGGGAAATGGTTACCTAACTCAGGCTCTGAATTATGAACCTTGTGTGAGGTAAGGTTTTACTTGTGGTAAAATACCCTGGGAATTGAAGGTGAGACACCCATCACTCTCTGAACCAGGAAGCAGCTAGGGGATGCCTTTCCCTGCCATAAAAGTATGAAATGGAGCTTCTGTGCAACACCAGGATCTTGAACTACTGAACAGAAGGAAGCTAAGCATTGGCAAACCAAAGACCAATTTAGCAAGTCAATAGCCAGTGAGTGCTCAGTGAGGCGTGATAATGCCTTTATAGTATTTAGTGATTCTGAGGAGCAGCTATACATGTCTGGTATATTTCTCAGTAGAGATACATAGTATTAATAACCAATTTCCAGAGTAAGGCACCATCTCTTTCACAGAATTTCCAAAAGTATAACAACTTAACGAGGTCTTCATTGAGAACTTTTTTTCTATAACTGGTATTCATACTCAGGCCAAAGGAAAGATATCCCAGCTCCACCTGCGATGACAATTGCCCTTCTATTTCTAGAAAGATGATTTTGATCAAAAGTAAGTTTCATGTAACATCAGAAATCTTTGTACTTTCAAGCTATTTCTCATTCTCTGACTGAAACTGGATATTAATTTCCAATCCAAATTATATAGCTTCTTCCCTCTGAAACCAAAAGGAAAAGAAAATAAACTCTCATCTCTTCTTGTCCTTGGACTCCACCACTGGTCATTTCTTCAAGCCTTTCAAGCATTAGTCAATATTTTATTAACGTATTCACATTTCAAAAGAAGAAGAAGAAAAAAGAAAACCTGCATTCATTCTCAAAACACCATACGTTTCTTCTATTCCTATTTGATTACAATGAATAAAGCAATGGGTCTGTCAGATAAACATGATTATAATAGTTTTTTATTAAAACAGTGAAGATTTTAAAATTATGTTGTATGATGGCATCCAAAATGAGAATAATGTTAGGAATTTTAAGATTCTCCTTTTTTCCATATTCTATATAGAAAATATAAAAGAAAAATCAGTGTCATTGAAAGATTTTCATTAGAAAGACAGAAGTCATGGATTATAATAAAAAATAGATTTATTGAGCTAAAAATAGTGAGTAGGCAGCATTTTCAAAATTTTAAATGAATTCCATGATAAAGTATTTACAGTATGTATTTTCTTTCTCTGGGAATTATTACATTTTAGTATATTCATTAACCTCAAGATTATTCACCAGTTATTAAAATTTTTAACATTTAAGTAGATATATAGAAGTGACACTACTAACTTTCCCTTTCTACAGAGAAAAACACTTTATTTGTTTTTGGCTTTCTATTTAATAGAATAGAGGATATACTGGAGGAAACAGCTAACAAAATACATCAGGAAGTAAACTCAATATACTTGCCTTTGGGTTCCTTTCTTTAGAAATTAAATCTATAGAGGTATTGGTGAATGTATTCTACAGTTATTGTTTGAATTTGTAGCATTTAAAATTTTCAGATAAAAAAGCCAACTCCAGAAAATACAACTTAATAACTATGTTTAAAATATTAAAAATAAAATTTAGAAACAGTGCTATGTATTCATCTTTACTGTATTTTTTAAAAATCTTAAGATCTTTTTGACTCCATGAAGTCAGAATATGTTGAATACCAAAATAAATGTGTTGCAACAAAAATTTCACCAACCCCAGGAAGGCATATAGAATATCTCTAAGGCCTGGAGGTTGTGAGTTACAGCTGTGTTAATTGGAAATCTGCTTCATAAACTAGTAAACAGAGCAAACTAGTTATTGCAGAACTGAAATCTAACTAGATCACCAGAAGGATTCTCTGTCTTTGTCCCCACCTCACTACAAGGCATTTTCATGGTCAATTACTGCTGAACAGACTATCCAGAAGAGGAAAATGCATCAGCAATCTATTTATTCAAACCTCATCTCAAAAACAAACATAAATAATTTAAGAAGAGAAAAAGGGTTTAAATGTGTGCTAGCAAGCATCTAAGCATAGTAATTTCATAGCCTTGAAAATTAAGAATGTAATGGTTTCATATTTTCACATCAAGCATTACTGATTTTTTTTATTTAAAGAGCAGTTTCTTGTGTGCGCTTTTAAATTGTTCCAAATTAACTTTTATATTTAGAACATGGTCATCTTTGTTCCAACATTTTCAAATTCCACAATAAACAGTAATCTTTGTAACTGATTAAAATGGGCTTTATAAATTTGGAAAAAGCTAAATTACAGATTATGACTTTTTCCCAGTATATATTAATCTCATCGAAAATGAAATTTAGCTGGTATTTTATATGTAATAGAGGAATATAATTTGTTTTTATATTAGTACTAGTCTTGACCTAAGTATTTACAAATCAATACTAATTTTATGTTTAATGGCATCTATAAATGTCTTTATGCAGGAAGTTTAATTTTTGTGCTGTAGTTACAAATGCATTTTTAAGTACACAGAGAATTTTAAAAGGGCAGAAGAGAATTTAAAGGTGTTATTTACATAAATGTAAAAGCCCTTAAAGTGGAGAAATCTCTCATCCAAAATTTCAAATACTTGCTTGACTCTGGAGGCCTGGCACAATAAGGAATTAGGATTCCTCCTAAGAACTACACATCCAAAGGCTGTCCTGAAAGACTTTCAGTACTTGATGATGCTCTTTTGGGTACCACCACCTAGATGCCCATTTAGCTTGCTCTCTTCCCCACTATCTACTATCCCCTGTGGTCTCTTTTGGGCTCTGCCCAAACTAGTGGTTCTCAAAGAAAGGTAGCCATGGATTGAAATGACTTGGGTAGCTTTTAAGAACTCATTGTCCAGATCATACTTCAAATAAATCAAAATATTGGGGCTGTGTGTGTGTGTGTGTGTGTGTTTATAGTTGTGGTGATGGTAAGGAGGGTGGTGAGGTGAAGAGGGTCAGCTATCAGTACTTAAAAAATATCCAGCCTGGGCAACATGGAGAAACCTTGTCTCTAAGAAAGCACAAAAAATTAGCTGGGTGTTGTGGTGCAAGCCTGTGTTCCCAGCTACTTGCTTGGGTGGCTGAGGTGGGAGGATCAACTGAGCCTGGAGGTTGAGGCGGCAATAAGTTGTGATCATGCCACTGGACTCCAGCCTGAGTGATAGACTGAATCCCTGTCTCAGAAAAAAATTATATATATCCCAGATGATTCCCATGTGCAGCCAAAGTTCAGCATCACAACCCCAGACATTCCATTCTCCTTTGTATTTATTTCTCCTTTTCCAATTATATTTTCCACCAAATCTATAACCTGCTTCATGTTCTCAACTGTAACCACATGTGCCCACAAATTTTTGCCTAAAGGCTCGTGCTGTCCATTCCTGAAGGTATGTAGATTAGGCCTGGCTGGCCATTGCCCATTAGGCCCATAAGAACAGCTGACTTCCTTCTCGCTAGTTCTATTTCCTTTGGACCAATGGAAAGCTATAGCCTGGTAACTTGCCTCTTTTCACCATTGCCCTCTCCAGCCATTTCACACACAGTAGCCGGGTTAGCATTTTTGTATGAAAACAAGATCAAGTCACTTTCCACTAAGATCTCAATGCAGCAGCACTGCACAGGATACTTTATCTACTGGCTAAAGTTGTCCGTCAGTGCAATCACACAGCGTAACATCACCCTATTTTATTTTCTTCGTAGTACTTATCCCTAAATAAATAGTTTTTTACTCATTTCACTTGGGATTTTTTCAGTCTCATCAATAGAATTTCAGGTACCATGTCCATCTCATTTATCTTGTAACGCTAATACCCAGGAGTGTACATGCACAGAATAGATACTTTAACTGGTATTTATCAAATGCAAGAAGTCACTGTGATTTCTGACTTCCCAACATCACGTCATAGCTATCTAGCTGTAGCTGCGCTAGCAGATCCTGTACTCCTGAAACCGCAGTGATCTGTGGGACATCAGAGAATATGTTCAGAATTCTGTTTCTCATTCTTATCCATGAATGCAAAATAAGAAACTTAATTCATAAGGCATATCCCTAGAGTCCTCGAGAATCTCATTTCTTGCAAACTATCCCCAGGCTCTCTCATTTTTGACCTCTAACATTTCTATGGCAGTGAAAAAACATCCCCAGACAGATAGCTTTCTATTAGCATGGATAATTGAGAGTTAACAAGGCACTATTATCTTTCCAGGTGATACCCAAATTACTTTAGGTAATTTTTAAAGTGTTACCAATTTGGAAATGCATGGATTATTTTAGTCAGCGGTGTATAATTCAAAAAATGATTACTTCAGGGAATGGATTGATATCTAGATAAGAAGACTTTATGTATTTCTTAAGACACCTACTTACCAATACACAATAATACAATTTAGAATAAGACAGTTTCAAACTCCTTCCAGTGGCAACCAATACATAGGTATGTGTATGCAATTTAGTTCCAGCATAAAACTCCTTCTTTGTCCTTCAAAAATATTCCCGTTGACATCGTTTACCAAAGTTTCTCCACAGATATGGAGCCAAACTAACTGTCCCTCCCTTTAGTGATGCAAAATACGACCTCTAACACAATAGCTGTGACCAAATTGGACTAGACAAAAATGTCAGTAACTCAAACATGAAATTGCCTTTTTTCCTCCAAGCTATTCAGCTTTATTGGGGATGAAAATTAAACAAATAAACTATGAAATCTGTATCTTGACAGATGGTATGATAAATATTCTAGGAAGTGTTTGATTCCAATTTTAAGGCTAGTAGGATTTCCTCCAAAATATCTAATTTCTAGGAAGAAATGTCTAGTTTCTAAAGGAGATTTTGATTATACTGATACAAGATAACCATACCAAACCCTGTTATCCTCATATATATATATATATATATATATATATATATATATATATATATGAGGAAAGACAGCAGAGGGTAGGCTAACTAGCCAACATTTCAAATTAGTACAATGGTTGTACTAGGATCATTCCTCATATTGAGCATTATAATTTCTCATTCTTGAAAGAAAACTTTCAGAGGAAGGCAACCGTAGGGAAGACGATTCAGAGTTTAGTTCGTATAGTTTTAAAATATCCCATGATAAAACACCATAAATTGCTTTAAAAACTAAATGATAAAAAGGCAAAATATTATTAGAGACTCTCTAAAAGATGTGGAAGTTAGTATCCTTAATGTACAATACGTTCTCATAAACCAATTTATAATAAATATTCCAATTTAAATACTCCAATTGAAAATGATCAAAAACCTTAAATCAAAAGAAATACAAATTGACCACATACCACTGTCAATATTTGACAGATCAATGAGACAGAAAATTAACAAGGATGTCCAGGTCTTGAACTCAGATATGAATCAAGTGGACCTAATACACATCCACAGAGCTTTCCACCCCAAATCCACAGAATACACAGTCTTCTCAGCACATCACACTGATTCTAAAATTGACCACATAATTGGAAGTAAAACATTCCTAAGCAAATATAAAAGAATAGAAATCATAACAGTCTTTCAGAACACAGTGCAATCAAATTAGTACTCAGGATTTTGATTATATCAGTAGATCTAGAAGAATGATAAATGTACTAGTAGATCTAGAATAAATGATAAATTTCTGGACATTTACACTCTCCCAAGACTAAACCAGGAAGTTGTTGAATCCCAGATCAATAGATCAATAACAAGGTCTGAAATTGGGGTAGGAATTAATAGCCTACCAACCAAAAATGTCCAGGACCAGACAGGTTCAGAGCTGAATTCTACCAGAGGTACAAAGAGGATCTGGTACTATTTTTTCTGAAACTATTCTAAACAACACAAAAAGAGGGAATCCTCCCTAACTCAGTTTATGAGACCAACATCATCCTAATACCAAGATCTGGCAGAGATACAACTAAAGAAGAAAATTTCAGGCCAATATCCATGATGAGCATTGCTGTGAAAATTCTAAATAAAATACTGGCAAGCTGAATCCAAAAACACATGAAAAAGTTTATCTATCACAATCAAGTCGACTTCAACCCGGGGATGCAAGACTTGTTCAACATATGCAAATATATAAACGTAATCAATCACATAAACAGAACCAAAGACAAAAACCACATGATTATCTCAATAGATGTAGAGAAGGCCTTTGACAAAATTCAACAGCCCTTTATGCTAAAAAGTCTCAATAAACTAGGTATCGATGGAACTTATCTCAAAATATTAAGAACTATTTATAATAAAGCCATAGCAATATAATACTGAATGGGCAAAAACTGGAAGCATTCCCTTTGAAAACTGGTACAAGACAAGGATGCCCTCTCTCACCACTCCTATTCAATATAGTATTGGAAGTTCTGGCCAGGGCAAATAGACAAGAAAAAGAAATAAAGGTATTCAATGAGGAAGAGAGGAAGTCAAATTGTCTCTATTTGCAGATGACATGAGTGCTTATTTAGAAGACCCCATGGTCTCAGCCCAAAATCTCCTAAAGCTGATAAGCAACTTCAGCAAAGTCTCAGGATACAAAATCAATGTACAAAAATCACAGGCATGCCTATACGCCAATAACAAACAAACAGAGAGCCAAATCATGAGTGAACTCCCATTCACAATTGCCACCAAGGGAATAAAATACCTAGGAATGCAACTAACAAGGGATGTGAAGAACCTCTTAAAGGAGAACTGCAAACCACTGCTCAAGGAAATAAGAGAGGACACAACCAGAGAGAAAAAACATTCCATGCTCGTGGTTAGGAAGAATCAATATCATGAAAATGGCGATACTGCCCAAAGTAATTTATAGATTCAATGATATCCCCATCAAGCTACCATTGACTTTCTTCACACAATTGGAAAAAAACATCTTAAACTTCATATGGAACCAAAAAAGAGCCCACATAGCCAAGACAATCCTAAGCAAAAAAAAAAAAAAAAAAAAAATGTGGGAGGCATCATGCTACCTGACTTCAAACTATACTACGAGGCTACAGTCATCAAAACAGCACGGTACTAGTACCAAAACAGAAATATAGACCAATATAACAGAACAGAGGCCTTAGAAATAATGCCACACATCTACAACCATCTGATCTTTGACAAAAAGATTTGAAAAAAACAAGCAATGGGGAAAAGATTCCCTATTTACTAAATGGTGTTGGGAAAACTGGCTAGCCATATGCAGAAAGCTGAAACTGGATCCCTTCCTTACACCTTATACAAATATTAATAATTTAAGATTTAAACATAAGACCGAATACCATAAAAACCCTGAAGAAAACCTAGACAATACCATTCACTACATAGGGATGGACAAGGACTTCATGACTAAAATACCAAAGGCAATGTTAACAGAAGCCAAAAGAGACAAATGGGATCTAATTAAACTTAAGAGATTCTGCACAGCAAAAGAACTTATCATTAGAGTGAACTGGCAACCTATAGAATGGGTAAAAATTTTTGCAATATATCCATCTGACAAAGGGCTAATATCCAGAATCTACAAAGGACTTAAATTTACAAGAAAAAAACAACCTCATCAAAAAGTGGGCAAAGGATACAACAGACATTTTTTAAAAGAAGACATTTATGCTGCCAACAAACATATGAAAAAAAGTTCATCATCACTGTTCATTAGAGAAGTGTAAATCAAAACCACATTGAGTTACAATCTCATGCCAGTTAGATTGGCAATCATTAAAAAAATCAGGACACAACAGGTGCTAGAGAGGATGTAGAGAAATAGGAACCCTTTTACACTGTTTGTTGGAATGTAAATTAGTTCAACCAACGTGAAAGACAGTGTGGCAATTCCTCAAGGACCTAGAAATGGAAATATCATTTGAGCCAGCAATCCCATTATTGGGTATATACCCAAAGGATTATAAATCATTGTTTTACAAAGACACATGCACACGTATGTTTATTGCGACACTGTTCACAATAGCAAAGTCTTAGAACCAACCCAAATGCCCATCAGTGATAGACTGGATAAAGAAAATGTGGCACATATACACCATGGAATACTATGCAGCCATGAAAAGGAAGAGTTCATGTCCTTTGCAGGGACATGAATAAAGCTGAAAACCATCATTTTCAGCAAACTGACACAAGAACAGAAAACCAAACACAGCATGTTCTCATTCATAATTGAGTGTTGAACAATGAGAACACATGGACACAGGGAGGGGAACATCACACACCCAGGCCTGTCGGGGGGTGGAGGGCTAGCAGGGAGTTGGGGGACTAGGGAGGTATAGCATTAGGAAAAAAACCTAATGTAGATGACAGGGTGATGGATGCAGCAAACCACCATGGTACATGTGTACCTATGCAACAAACCTGTACGTTCTGCACATGTACCACAGAACTTAAAGTATAATAAATGAATTTTTTAAATTAGCTTAAACTAATAAAAAAGGCAAATTAATACAACCATACGTTAATAGTTCAAATATCATAATGGCAAAAATGAAAATAAATACTTTACTAATACTACTCAGTCTTGGCAAGGCTATAGAGAAAATCTTATTCACTGCTAATGAGGTGAGGAGGAAAAACCTTCTGGAGGGCAACAATTCAGCAATATGTTTAATAATATTAAAATGGTAAACTTTTTAAACCATAAATCTTCTCGTTAGGATTTTATTCCTAACTAATAAGGAAGCATTTACAAAAGGAGGTTGTACAAGTGTTTGCTGTAGAACCTTTCATAATAATAAAGATTTGAACACATTGGAATATCCAGAAATAAGGAATTGGCTGAATAATTCCTACTCTACCTATAGGAGAGAATCTAGAGTGTAAGCTGAAGTGTAGATTTATATACTTACTGACTCCTTATATAATTTAACAATTTAGGAAATCACATAAGGCTAAACTTAAAGTAAATGTAGCATATACTGTATCATTAATTTAAAAATATGTAAAATAGTGTTATCTACACAAATAGGTTTGCACAGAAAAAAAGATAATAAAGTAAACAAAAGAAGTGCATAACATTTAAATTTTTATTCATAATTTTCCCCATATTATTTATAATTGGAACAAATAGCTATTAGTCAACAAAACCTATCACCTCCCAAATTCCCTATTAATTAACGATTGTATCCCTTTTACTTTCTTCTGCATCCCCTTTGCCAGAATCTTCAAGATTATTAATGTCTCCACAAATGTCAAGTGTTTTAATCAATATGTTGATATTTGAAAACAAGTTTAGCTGAATTATTAAACTGTGACTATTTAAGTATGTTCTTTTTTCCTAAAAACCCAACCAGCCAGCTTTCCCCAATACAAGAGTTCTTGACTTTAATGAGTTGAAATTAAATGATTTGACCAGCACGATGCAATTGAAAAATATGTTGAATTCAACAGGAATTAAGTCCAATTTCCCAAAAGCATTCATTCAGGACTTATTATTTGAGGCTTAAGTTTCGATTTATTTAACTAATTCACGTTGCAATAAGAAAGGCCATAAGCTTTAAAAGATTTTATTAACTCTTAAATCATGATTAAATCTCTCAAATTGTGTGTGTATATATATATATGTGTGTGTGTGTATATATATATATGTGTGTGTGTGTGTGTGTGTGTATATATATATATATAAATATGTATATGTATGTACGTGTACACATATACCATCATATGCCAAATAACATTTCAATCATTGTTGGACAACATATAGACTGGAGGTCCCATAAAATTAAAATATTGCATTTTTACTGTATCTTTTTATATTTAGACATGTTTACCTACACAAATACTTACATTGTGTTACAACTGCCTACAGTGTTCAGTACAGTAACATGCTGCACAGGTTCGTAGCCTAGGAGCAAATAGGCTATGCCATATAGCCTAGGTATATAGTGTGTTTTACCATCTAGGTTTGTGTAAGTGCACCCTATGATATTCCCACAATTATGAAATCAATACATTTCTCAGAACATATTCTTGTTATTGTGTGACACATGAATGTATATATTAATATGTATCTATATACACACATATGCAAATACACAAAAATTTCTATTTATCAGTGTGGATGGAATAAGAAAGATATTATTTTTACCTTTTAGAAGGATTTTCTTTAAATGCTTCTAAAGTTTTAATATTTGTAGATTTTCTAGCCTTTATTTCATAAATATAAACCTGCAAATTATGTCACGTAAACGTCACACTCATTAAATGATAGATGAAAAGCAGCAACGATTAGAAGCAGAAATTTTTTTTAAAAGTCCACTTAAGTTGATTTAAAAAATACCTTTCTAATACTCTTCTTATAGATTTAAAATGAAAATCACTTAAAAGTCATTGGTAATTTTATACTATACTTTACATGACCTAGAGCCTAACTACTCTGCCTATGGTTCCTTTATCAGCACCATTCCTAGCACCTGAGCGCTTGTGAGAGATGCACAATCTCAGACCTCATCTCTGTCCTACTGAATCAGAATCTGCATTTTGCAAGATCCTTAGGAGAATTATACACACACTAATATTTGAGTAATGCAAAATGAGAGGAAGTAATAATGACGATAATAAATAAAATTTAGGATCCATAAGTACATGATAATGTTTTGTGCATTAATTGGTTGAGGAGTAATCAAACCGTAATTAAATTTTTTATTAGAAATCTTGCTCTGTTACTCATGATGGAATACCCTGGTATGATCAAAGTTCACTGCAGCCTCAAACTCCTGCCTCAGTCTCCCAAGTAGCTGAGACTATAGGTGCATGCCAATGTGCCCAGCTATTTTTTTAAAAATGCTTTATAGAGATGGGGGTCTCACTATGTTGCCCAGGCTGATCTCATGCTCCTGAGCTCAAGTGATCCTCCCTCTTTGACCTCTCAAAATGCTCGGATCACAGGTGTGAGGCACTACACCTAGCCTCTTTAATTCTAACTCCGTTTTTCTTTCTAAACAGTGCTGCACAGCTTATTAATCAATTTTTAATTCAGTGTTTTTCAAGTCTTTGCAAGATACAGCAGAAAGATAATGGTGAATACAAAAAACTTAACGGGAAAAATTCAAGAAGAAAAATTTTGAGGTGGTCTTAACCTTGTCTAGAGCCAGAAAATGGACAAAACAAGTTATGCATAGCTGCATTTACAAATTACGCAAATTCAACAGCTGTAGTTTATGCAAATCATGTGTATGTCCCTTAAGTGTATCATTAACCTACATGAGTTGCTTGGAAATTCCATACATAGGCAGGAGCACAATTTCTTTTTTCATTTTTCTCCCCCAAATACCATGGGAGTTATCAAATTTGTAGCAACTTAATATGGTTTGTATTTTTTCAGATAAAAACATCATGCACTGCTTTGAATAATCCAATTGTTAATTAATGCTATTTTGGCCTAAGTAATTCTTATCATTTCAGCACTATGTATGAAAAACTAGAAGTTGGGTAGAATGTTCAATGTTGAATGTCCAAATGTATTTTTTATTTAACCAAATCTTGAGCTCTGCACAAATCCATTTTAAACTTCAATCATTTATCTTTCAATAAAAAATATGTATATACTGAATGACATATTATTTAACATGTTATATATTTACATAAATAAATATATATTTGAATATTAAAGAAGAAAAGAAATTAAACTACCATGTATTTGAAAGAAAAAGAAAAACCCTATAAAATTAAGAGTACAAGAATAGGTTAATCTTGGTATAAACTGGCTGGTAGAATGCCCTTCAGGAACTTAAACATTGGAGTGCAGACCTACAGTTCCTGGAAACTGGTCCCAGGGTCCTCTCACCCCCTGGACAGAAACCAAAACCCACAGATGCTCAAATCCCTTATATAAAATGCTGTAGTTCTTGCATATAAACTAAGAACATCCTCCTGTATACTTTAAATCATTTCTAGATTACTTATAATACCTAATAAAAGATAAACACTATGTTAATAGTTATACTGTGTGTAGTAAATAATGACAAGGAAAAAAAAATCTGTATATGTTCAATACAGATGCACCAACCATTATTTTTTCTGAATATTTTCAATCAGTAGTTGCTTGAATTCACAGATGTGGAACCTAGGGATATACAGTATTTTATAATTCTAGCTCAATTGTCATTCTGAATATATATTATAAATACAGCTAAAATCATAAATGGCAATGTTAAAATTATTTTTGGAATATATGTAAAGTAAAAAAGTTTTCGATAATTTTTTAAAGCCTTAATTATGTCAATAATGACCAGAAGTAGATTATGGAAAGAGTGGATTACAGAAGAAAAACCAACTTGTATCTACGTTTTATACAGATTCTGACAATTAGAAAGAAAGAATAAATATTCTTTTGAAAAATATAAAAGTGATATATCTAAAGATAAATATGCATTTAAAAGTTGAGTTTTAAACAACAGCTTACACACCAAAGAATTCTTTTTTTTTTTCTATATTGACTTGGCAAAATTGTATTGATGAAGGAAGTTCAACTAAATATCATTCACTTTGCTGGAGGTCAAGTTGGTAACATCTATCGCTATCTGTGGAAATTTACTTCCGTTTGACATGGTGGTTCTATTTTTCAGAACTGTTTCAAAAACTATCATGTAACAATGAAAAAATACATCTTTTATAATGTTCATTATGAAATTGATAACAAAAATTGGAAAGAAATCCAATGTTCATCCATAAGTTGTGAGTAAAATAAATGATGGTAAAACCATTTGATGGAATACTAAGATGATATCAAAAATGATGTGAAAGAGAATTTTAATCACAGAGTAAAATGCTCATATGTCATTGTTAAGTAAAAAAACACATCTTCGTTAGGATTCATCTTATTTTTGTCTAAAAAATGTCAGATGTATTTATATGTTGTTAATGTTAATTTACAGATGGGTGATTAAGAGGGACCTTTATTTTCTCAAAAACATATTTGTTCAAAATATTTAAATAAATTTATTATTTGATAATTTGCAAAACAAACTGCTCAACAAAATGTTATTTTAAAAGAGTATTGAGACACCATATATTTAGTGCAACTCTTATAATCCACTTGCCAAATAGGTCACTGTAAGAAAAAGTTTGGAAGTTGATTATACAATAATAAAGATGTATATTTTACTGGACTATACACTTAAGAGAAAGCAAAGCCTCTTTAAGGTTGGGTTATGGATTGTTATAGAGTTTTCAATTTCAGAAATATTTTGTATTTATTGTTTCATACCAGAAAACTACATGATGAATTTATATTGGAAGCAAATAAAAAGACACTCAAAGAAAATCAACATAGTGCGTGGCTAACACATTAAAGAATCACTTGTCACATGGTGTTTTCATGGCCTTTACATATCATTTATAACATAAGAATGATTATAACAACTTTTAGAAAATGATTACTTGGCCCACTTTTCTTTAGGGAAACATCTTTCAAATATCCTAAAATGTTCAAGTTAGCTATATTTGTGGGCAAATTTTCCGTTTAGCACCTCTGTTCTTTTATTATTGTATTTATGGAGTGTGGGGTTGACAGAGTATAAATCTGTAACACAAACATGCATTCTATGATGCTGTAATATTGCATAGAAATACAAAGATAGTTAACCTCATTGTTTGGAAATTCGATTCCTTAAGTTCAGTAATATTTGTGTTTTGGTGAAGAGAGGTTGCTATCTATTATCAATTGATCCAAGTTTTGGCAGCTGAGTGAAAACTATTTTTTTCCATTAAATCTGGTCAGTGTGTTTGGAAACAAATTGTACTACATTGCCCAAAGTTTCCAAAACTCTGTTCATACATTCTTTAAAGCCTCAGGAATTTTTCCTCAGCAATTGTAAATAAAAAAAAAAAATTCATTGAAGTCTGTTTTACTATGTAGAAGTACAAATAACTTAATATATCGAGCAACTTAGAAAGCATTTGGAAAATAAGTAAACTATAAGAAAAAACGTTTTAATTTTATTCTTACATAACCACAATTACTTTAAACATTTATTTTACCTTTCAATTTTATTTTCATTCGCATGCCTATTAGACAATGAACAGCATCTCACTACTCGGAATCTGATTGAACATATCACTTTATTCCTAAGCCACATTTTCAGGCAGCCTGTGCTTTTTATCATGAAAAATGCCAAAAACTCAGCTTCAAAAAGATAAGATGTCATCAAAAGGAATATGCAGGCCAATCTAATATTGACTCTGTGAACTACCTCAAGCTAGTAGTTTGCACTGTGTATGACAGCTGTCTAGTATGCCTATGTTTTCCTCAAACGTTTAAGATATCCCAGAACATCTCAAGAGTTTGCTTGGTGCTCCAGGATTCCTTGGTACACAGGTTGGAAATCATAGCCATCATCTGTATCCTAAGGTCACAAAGCCTAATTCTCCGAAAAGATTTTCACAGCAATCTTTTCTTCATGTCTAAAATGCTTTAAGAAAGGTGTTTTCTTTATGGTTATTGTCTTCTTTTTCTTTTATATTTAGTTAAAAATAATTTTGTTATCCACTGATTGGGTGAAGCTAACACTAATTATGTGAGAAAAAAGTAGAAAAAATAAATGACGTTTTCTCAGTGAAATTTATTTCACCAGACTTTCAAATCAAATAAATCAGTCACTATTGAGTATTTCAATAACCAAAGGCCACAGGGAGCAGAGAAAATAAATGAAGCCTACATGATTGTGATAAATAAGATTTTTGATTTGCTGTTACATTCGGTTTGCCAGTATTTTATTGAATAATTTTGCATTTATGTTCATCATTGATATTGGCCTGAAGTTTTCTTTTTTAGTTGAGTATCTGCCTGGTTTGGGTATCAGAATCATGTTTGGGTATCATAAAATGAGTCAGGGAGGATTCCCTCTTTTTTATTGTTTGGAATAGTTTCAGAAGGAATGGTACCAGCTCCTCTTTGTACATCTGGTAGAATTCAGCTGTAAACCTCTCTGGACCTGGACTTTTTTTTGGTTAGTAGGTTATTAATTGCTGCCTCAACTTCAGCCCTTGTTATTGGTCTATTCAGTGTTTCAACTTCTTCCTGGTTTAGTCTTGGGAGAGTGTAAGTGTCCAGGAATTTATCAATTTCTTCTGGTTTCTTTGCATAGAGTTGTTTGTAGTAATCTCCGATGGTAGTTTATATTCCTGTGGAATCGGTGGTGATGTTCACTTTATCAATCTTATTGCATCTAGTTGATTCTTCTCTCTTTTCTTTTTTATTAGTCTGGCTAGCAGTCTGTCTATTTATTGATCTTTTCAAAAAAACCAGCTCCTGGAGTTGTTGAATTTTTGAAGGGTTTTTGTGTCTCTATCTCCTTCAGTTCTGCTGTGATCTTAGTTATTTATTGTCTTCTGCTAGCTTTTGAGTTTTTTTTATCTTGCTCCTCTAACTCAATTTTGATGATAGGGTGTCGATTTTAGATCTTTCCTTGCTCCTCATGTGAGTATTTAATTAATTTCCCTCTAGACACTGCTTTAAATATGTCCCAGAGATTCTGGTACACTGTGTCTTCATTCTTGTTGGTTTCAAAGAACATCTTTATTTCTGCCTTCATTTCATTGTTTATCCAGTCAACATTCAGGAGTCAGTTATTCAGTTTCCATGAAATTGTGCACTTTTGAGTTAGTTTCTTAATCCTGACTTCTAAATTGATTGCATTGTGGTCTGAGTGACTGTTGTTATGATTTCCGTTCTTTTTCATTTGCTTAGGAGTGATTTATTTCCAATTATGTGGTCAATTTTAAGGTGCGATGTGGTGCTGAGAACAATGCATATTCTGTGGATTTGGGGTTGAGAGTTCTGTAAATGTCTATTTGGTTCACTTGGCCCAGATCTGTGTTCAAGTCCTGGATTTCCTTGTTGATTTTCTGTCTTGTTGATCTGTCTAATATTAACAGTGGAGTGTTAAAGTCTCCCCCTATTATTGTGCAGGAGTCTAAGCCTCCTTGTAGGTCATTAAGGACTTGCTTTATGTATCTGGGTGCTCCTGTATTGGGCGCATATATATTTAGAATAGTTAGCTCTTCTTGTTGTATTGATCCTTTTACCATTATGTAATGCCCTTCTTTGTCTTTTTTGATTTTTGTTGGTTTAAAGTCCATTTTGTTAGAGAGTAGGATTGCCACCCCTGCTTTTTATTGCTCTCCATTTGCTTGGTAAATCTTCTTCCAACTCTTTGAGTCTATGTGTGTCTTTGCACATGAAATGCGTCTCCTGAATACACCACACCAATGATTCTTGGCTTTTTATCCAATTTGCCAATCTGTGTCTTTTGATTGGGGCATTTAGTCCATTTACATTTAATGTCAATATGGTTATGTGTGAATTTTATCCTGCCATTTTGTTACTGGTTGCTTGTTTTGACCTTGGGTTAACGTAATTTCTTCACTGCATCATTGGTCTTTACCGTTTGGTTCTTTTTTGCAGTGGCTAGTACTGGTTTTTCCTTTCTGCATTTAGTGCTTCCTTCAGGAGATTTTGTAGGGCAGGTCTGGTAGTGATGAAATCTCTCAGCAATTGCTTGTCCCTAAGGGATTTTATTTCTCCTTCACTTATGAAGCTTAGTTTGACTGGATATGAAATTCTGGGTTGAAATTTCTTTAAGGATGTTTAATATTGGCCCCCACTCTCCTGGCTTGTAGGGTTTCAGCTGAGAGATCTGCTTTGAGTCTGATAGGATTCCCTTTGTCGGTGACCTGACCTTTCTCTCTGGCTGCCCTTAGCATTTTTTCCTTCATTTCAACCCTGGTGAATCTCATGATTATGTGCCTTGGGATTGCTCTTCTAGAGGAATATCATTGTGGTGTTCTCTGTATTTCCTGTATTTGAATGTTGGCCTGCCTTTCTAGGTTGGGGAAGTTCTCCTGGATAATATCCTGAAGAGTGTTTTCCAGCTTGGATTGATTCTCCCTGTCATCTTCTGGTACACCGATCAAGTGTAGGTTAGGTCTTTTCACATAATCCCGTATTTCTTGGAGGCTTTGTTCATTTCATTTCACTCTTTTTTCTCTTTTCTTGCCTTCTTGTTTTATTTCATTGAGTTGATCTTCAATCTCTGATATCCTTTCTTCTGCTTGATCTATTGCTACTGAAGCTTGTGTATCCTTCACAAAGTTCTTGTGCTGTTTTTCACTCCATCAAGTCATTTATGTTCTTCTCTTAGCTGGTTATTCTGGTTAGCATTTTGTCTAACCTTTTTTCAAGATTTTTAGTTTCTTCGCATTGGGTTAGAGCATGTTCCTTTAACTCAGAAAAGTTTGTTATTACCCACCTTCTGAAGCCCGCTTCTGTCAATTCGTCAAATTCATTCTCCATCCTGCTTTGTTCCCTTGCTGGTGAGGAGTTGTGATCTTGTGGTGGCGGAGAAACATTCTGGTTTTTGATGGTTTCTTCCTTCTTGTGTTGGTTTCTTCCCATCTTGTTGGATTTATATAGCTTTGATCTCAGGTAGCTGCTTGGGAAGGCGGACTTTCCTTTCTGCCTGCAGAGGTGCTGCTGGGCTGCCATGGATTCGGTGTAGCTGATGCGTGTTTTTCCTGCCTCTTATATTTAGTCAGGAATATTAGGCAGGCTTCTGCAATGGTGGCTGCCCTTCCCCCTGCTGAGCTTGATTGTTCCTGGTTGCTCTCTAACTGATGTTCTGGGTGTGAAACTCTGAAGTGAGAGGTTTTTAGCCTGCTAGGCTTTGTTGTGGGGATACCCATCCTGTCATATGGCCTGTTCCCTGCTTTCAGTTTCCCTTCTTTTTGGGTGGCAGGTAGCTCCGTCCCACCAGCTTTCTGGCTTTCTTGGTGTCAGCCAGTGCTTCTGGCTAGATCTATGCCGACAGCCCTGGTGCCAGCCCAAGTTGCTGTTCTGCCCTGTTCAGGCAACTCGCTGAGACTTTTCAGTCTGGTGAAGATCTTCTGTTCCATTGGCTGTAGAGAGCTTGGGTGGAGTGCTGTACCTGAACTGAAGTCCCAGAGAGGGAGATATCCCTTGGTCCTCCAGTTGGCTGCAGGCATCTCCTGGGTCTTGCCTCAACTTGCCCTATTTGGTTTATGCCCACTGTCCAACCAAACCCACAAAATCAACCTGCTACCTCATTGGAATTGTGGAGACCACTCGCCTTCTGCATCTCTCTTGCTGGAAGCTGCCTCTTATTCAGCCATCTTGGGATTCCCCACTTTAAGGCTTTGAAAGTATGAAACTTTCAAAGAAGAAATAAACAAAACAAAACCCTCAAAAAACAGAAAACAACTATCTTTGTCTGAATTAAATTAATGTAGCCTTAATGATTATTAGTGATGTTAAGTTTTTTTTTTTTATGTTTTGCTTGTTTTTTATGAAACTGCTACATCATGGCCAGGCTTCAGTATGGTGAACAATTTTATATATTGCTGGTATAAGAAAAATAATGTTTCTATAATTTTGTCCAACTAATTTCAGAATCTTAAAGAAATAGTCAGATGCAGATGTTAATTCCAACACAAAATATAATAGCAAAAAGAATGTTTTAAAATGTAAAAGTCTAACACTAAAGATTACATAATGGCAAAACCATAGGATGGAATATGTGTATTTAGGCAAAATGATTTCAACTATATAAAAAGTGACTATGATAATCCTGAAGGAACAGAGAATAATATATCAACAATGGTAACCTCTGGGTGATGGTAATATATAATTGCAATTTTCTTCATACTTTTTCAGAAGTTTTGACATTTTCCATCACTAGCATGTATTGCTTTTATAATAAGATAGATTTTCTTAAATTAGTGTTCTGGACTAAATGTGTCACCCAAAAATTCATATGTTGAATCCCTAACCTCTACTGTGACAGTAATTAAAAATAGGACCTTTAAGGAGGTAATTAACGTTAAATTAAGTCGCAGGAATGGGGCCTTGATGTGACAAGATGGTGTCTTTTTAAGAAGAGGTAAAAACACCAGAGATCTCTCTCTCCCCCCACTTGCACACAGAGAAAATGTCATGTGAGGACACAGCAAGAACACAGCCACTACAGGCCAAAAAGAGTGGCCTTAGGGGAACCCAACTCTGCTGACACACTGATCTCGTACTTACAGCTTCTAAAACTGTGAGACAATACATTTAAGTGACTCAGTCTATGGAATTTTTTTTTATGACAGCCTGAGCTTACTAATATAGTTTGTTTAGCCAAAATGTTTATAACTATGTATAGACATAGAAATCTTATAATGAACTTACTTGAAAAAAATTCCCACACAAAATAGTATGCATATTTACAACTCAACAAGATCAAGAGCACAACTATATAACAGAAAATCTTTATTTCATCAGATCAGTTTTCTGTTTCTTCTGTTTTTCCATGCTGTTTTATCAATATTATTATTATTTTTTAAATTGGTGCCAGAGGATAACTAACATTATTGAAATTGGCTGCAAGCTGTCTTAATCCTATTGATGATAAAATGAGTTCCTTGGGAAAGCTCTTTAGTAATAAGACATGAGTCCTGCCTAAGAGAATGAGGCCAAGGATACCATTTCAGGGGAAAAAAAAAAAACCTGGGAAATAATTCATAAGTAGATTTTTCTCCACAGGTGGCAATAAGAATTTAGTATAACCTGAGAGAAGCTGAGATTGAGATTTGTAAACAGTGTCAATGATTAATAATCAGCCTGAGAAGAACAAGAGAATACATTTAAAATATTTTAAAAGTAAATCATCCAAGTTTAAATAAAAACAATAGAGCTAAAAGCAGAATTATAATCTTCTGAATATTTTTATGTTCTTGGATATTAATTTACATTGTTTTAGATAAAAGATTTTACATTCACAAATAGCTAGCTTATTTTCTTAACATATAGGTATTGTCAAGGTTTTTCATTCACAAATAACTTATTTTTTTAACATAGGTATTGTCTTAAACTTTCTCCGCTTAATTCAGTAACAATGTATACAGCTTAATCCAGGCCAGACTGCTTAACCTTGGCTTCCAAAGCACCTCAAACCCACTGGCAGCACATAGCAGCCATACCCATGGAGAGTAGGTAAAATTATAAGTGATATCTGGAAAAAAAAATAGCTAAATTTCATAACACATCCTTGAAACTAATTAAAAGTGAGATAATGTGTATATCTGGCCTTTTGGCTAGAGAGTTGCCATTTTGCCCAGAAAGAAACTTCTACTCACATAAACCCTTTTCCAGCACCATTCAAGCTGTTCAGTTTCAAAGGGAGCAAAAGCCACTTATAGAGCATCTTGTCTTCAGATGGAATTTCTAACTGATGATTCCTTTTTCTTCTTATTTCAGTGACTCTCAGCAATAGCATCTCCTCAGAACTTGTTACAAATACAAATTATTGAACTCTACCTCTGACTTTAAAACTCAGAAACTCTGGTGTTACAGCCCAGCATTTTCCAGATGACTCTGTTGCACATTCAAGTTTATGACGTAATAAGTTAATGTCATTTTCATGGAGCCAAGTATCTATTGCAAAAGAGAATGTGAAAAAAACTTACTCCATTGATTTTGTTTTCTCTCCATTTCTATACCACACCCTCAGTTATTGATTTCTTCCTTACATTTATAATCGCAAAATTAAAGTATGGATAATCAGCTAGAGCTGTTTTTCACCAAAGATAATCAACTAAGAATAGAAAGGATTGTCAATAAAAAATAAGAAAATATTAGAGAAGTATAGATTTTCAGGCAGCTTAAACTTGGTTAGACTACTTGGAGTGAAGATAAGAAACATAAGAAAAACCCAAGATAATCAGCAGAATTTGGTGAAATTGATTATACATATTTCAATTGACAGGATACAAAAGACTCTCATCTGCGTGTCCCAGGTTGTGTGAAACTTCCAATAATTCTCTGGTCACAGAACAAGCTTCTCAGTAACAGACACTACCTTTAAATGGGTGCAGGTGCATTTTCAAGGCTAGTATCCAATTACAGCTAATGTTCTCATCACTAAAAGTCATTTGAAGTAGTTAGCTTAGAAGAATCTGAGCAGAAAGCAGGAAGTAGCTTTCTAGAGAACTTCATTTAAAACTCATCTTTATGGCAAAAATGATAGTAGTCTTTCAGTTTCTCCTCAAGAATTCTTAAGAGCAGAAATGCTTCTCTTATCAGAAAATGGAGACAGGCAAATCAAAACTAATGCACAATAGGACAGAGGAAAGTGCCTTTATAAAGACTTGCTTGGATGCTTACAAGAGGCTTCTATCATGGCACAGAAAATCCTTTTGGCTCTGTGTGAATGTCCTTCCTATCTTTCTCTCTGCCTTTTTTTCTCCAATAGTAGGAAAGTCATTATCCCTCTCTCTTACAATTTTTTTTAACCACATGGCAACTACCATGACAACAGGAAGCCTGATAGCCTTGTACATATGCTATGTTTGATCCGCATGTCCAATCTATCCCAGTTGTTTGAACCTCATAGAGAGGGAAAGAAAACAAACTCCCCATATACAGTTTGATTAATAATTTACCTCTTTATACAAGTCTTACACAAAAGGAGAAAACATAACAATTTTTTACTATTCTGAGTTGGATTTTACCTAAAAGAAAAGAATGGACAGAAAATCTCCTAGTTATAGGCTATGGAAATAATAAAGTTTTAAGGCAAAAAGCCTTGATAGAACAAAGAATGTCATGCACCCAACAGTAAACAAATAACCCACCAGCCTTTGGCTCAGAGACAGAATTGACCACAGGAATCTGAGGGATCTATGTCTTCATCCTTTAATATCTGGCTAGATGATAAAGGAAAGCTATGCAAGGTAAGTATAATGAGCTAAAATATTAAGTAAAGTTGCATGAGTCACCATTTTTTATTTTAAGAGATACCTTACATAAGCACTTCCAGTCAAAAACCTATGGATTCTGTCTGCAGCCACTTCTGAACCAAGCAGGAGAAAGGATGTAATTACTAAAGTTATTGGATAAATTCAGGTCAAATTATCTATGTCCCTTAACCCTCCTCAAGTGAATTCATATTTTTATCTTCTCTTAGGACTCATACATATTGTCAGATTTGATGAATGGACTGTTCATCTCTTTCCCTCAGGAGTTGCAGTACTTTCTATCTTGCTCTTAATTTTATAGCTTTATTCTATCACTCATTCTTTCCCCCAGGTTGCTGAATATAAAATAAACAGTTGTACGATGAGATTCTGAGAGTGGCCTGTCTGGATAACAGTGTGAGTTCAATGAATGTACAGGCAAGTCTGACATTAAACTCATAGCCTATGGGAGCCAGAGAATTGAGAAAACATATTTTCCCCTATTTCAGGCTTAATCCACAGGGGCAAGAAAATTAAACAGAAATTCCACTCTCTGGGTGCAAACATTCCCCGTTTTTCTCTTCCATGGCAATTTGCACTGAATCAAAAGAAGCTAATTTGTTAAACTTCTGTGGGGACCAAACTGGCACATGCTCAGAAATCATGTGCATGACTGTCTATTCTATTCACAAAATCAAAAGAAGACAATAATCCACAAGCCAGGAAACCATGAAAAAGGAGGATTTGGGGGACAATATAACTTTCTGATCTTCTTGAGATGTTTACCCAGTATATTATCAAAGCTGGTTGTAAATAATCCAATAAATATCAAATTAAATATTCTCAGGATGTAAGGAGCCTCAAAATAAGATTGTGCGTTTGTGTCAATGACAAGTTTCACAACTTCCTACATAATGAAGAATATTAATATTCTTTACATGCACTCTAGCCTTCAATGGCTTATCATATAGATCTGTTTGGTTGTTATTATTTTGTTCTAGAAATTATTCCTTAGTATTTATACTTGGATCTAAATGAGAGATTTTTCAGGCAGTTCTTTTCGCCTTTCAGCCTGCTTTTTCTTATTTCTCAATATTCTATCTTGTTATCTCTCATCACTGACTATGCAACTTAGAATTTCCTTTGTTTTTTATTCATTTATTTTAAAAGTGGCATCTTCAGTATAAGTGTTGAAGAGGCTTTTTTTTTTTTCTATTTCATTACTTTGTATTAGGTCATATTTTAATTAGTTGATTTTCCAGTGGTTGGGAAATAAGGAGAATTTAAATTATTTCTCTCCATTAAAGAATGGTTACCATTTTTCTCCCACTGAAAACTATCCATGGTTAATCATGACTATACTCAGTTGGCTTTGCCAGGAGGAAAAATCAAATTGAGTACTTCAAGAGGAAAGCCTTGAAGTCAGGCACTTCATAGAGGAAAACTTCCTTAATATATTTGATTTTAATTGAAAATTAATTCTAACATTTCTATTATATGTATTTGACTGTATTAAGAATTATATTAATAACTACTAGGGTTATAGTAAGTATCACTGTACTAAGAGATACAGATATGTATGTGTGTATATGTGTGTGCACGTGTGGTCATTTAATATATATGTCTGCCTATCTATCAATCAATCAATCAATCAATCAATCATCTATTGTCATTTAATTTTTTCCCAAATCTTAAGAGGAAGAAATTATTATTATTCCCATTTTGCAGATGAGGAAACCATGAAATACTGTAGAGGTGAGAGATGACAACCATCTGTAATTCAAAGTCACAGAACTCTTACAGGTGAAGATGAGATTCCAAGCCCAGAGCATCTTATTCTACTGTCCACATTTTATCCACTTTGTTTTGCTGGGTAATACAAATCTCATGTGAGAAGAGTTACGCCTAACGTGAAATATAGACAGAGTGGTTGGTTATTTAAACTTTATGAACTGAAAAGCAGTAGAGGGGTATCAGTCTGCTCCACTGTGCAAACCCATTTCTGCACTATTCTGTAATGCTAATTGCAATTCCCACCATTAATGCCACTGCGATCCCTTGCAGTTAAGATACAGACTTGAAAAGCCTTTTATAAAAATTAGCACATATTTTCTCAGAGAAGGAATGAAGTCAACAGATATTTGCTTCTAAGATTCCGTAGTTCTTATCAGACACAAAATAGTGCTCTGAAGAAATGGTACAGGCATAGTGTTGGTTTGAACCAGAGGAGAGATTTAGGGCAACAAGGAACTTGGCACATTGCCGTGAACATCAGGCCCCAGGTGGAGTACAACAATAGGTGGTTCTGGAAGGTTAGGGCAATTGAACTCTGAACTGACATTACAAATGATTCGAGGAGAACCATGATCACTGTCAACTTCTACACTCAATCTTGGAAAGATAAAGTAGATATGTTTTCATAGTCATGTAATTGGCATTTTGTACCAATGACCTTTCCATTGGAACTCCATTTTGAACTTTCTGAGATGCAGTCCTTCTGCCTCTCAATTATCACTGTATGCCTTAAAGTTGATTTACCACAAAGGGGGATATTAAGACAAGGACTGTTGGAGGGACGCGGTGGCTCACGTCTGTAATCCCAGCTTTTTGAGAGGCCGAGGCAGGCGGATCCGAGGTCAAGAGAGCGAGACCATCCTGGCCAACATGGTGAAGCCTCGTCTGTACTAAAAATACAAAAAAAAAATTAGCTGGGCGTGGTGGTGGGTGCCTGTAGTCCCAGCTACCCGGGAGGCTGAGGCAGGAGAATTGCTTGAAGCCGGGAGGCAGAAGTCGCAGTGAGCCCAGATGGCGCCACTGTACTTGGCGACAGAGGGAGACTCTGCCTCAAAAAAACAAACAAAAAACAAAAGATAAGGACTGTTAAGAGCCAGATGGAACCTTGAAAATTACCTAGTCTCATTCCTTTCATGGCCCAACACTGAAGCTAATGCTAAGATAGGTAAAGTGAAGAGTCTCAAGCTACCCAGATACTTACTAACAAAATACATAGAGTACATGCACTCAGTTTCTCTCTGTCGAAGACCACTCACAAAGAGTTAGCATGACCTATTAAAGCATGGAATGATAGGGGGGGAAAAAAAGAGAAGTTTGGTCCTAAAAAATCGTATTGATTCCATTGATTTCTGATTGGTTCTGACTCCCTACCACCTCAATTTCAAGTTTGTTTTATTTTCCAGAAGTGCTAGACACTTTTCTTTTTTTTCACAATAGCTGTGTGCATATAGACACATGTCTTTTTTGCATTTTGCATCTATGCTTTCTCTTATGCACCTCCCTTATTTATGGATCTTCTTAATCTGATTTTAAATCCTCATTTCTAAAAATCTGTCAGATCATTACACAATAAATATCATTCTCACTTCAATGGTTAATCTAAGAGAATTGGGCATTATATCACATCAAAGCTAAGACAAGAGAATATTTCTTCTATTTGACACGTCATGCTCCCCATGAGTATTTAATAATTGTGAACTAATTTTGATCAATTGAAGGACACAGCCTGAGCCATTTCACTAATATCTGGACTGCTGGCTACAAATAGCATCGTAACTGACTGCCACAGCTATAAATATAGAGAATTGTTCTCTTTTTTGTTGCCAGAAACGCATTTTGTCTTTCTCCGAACATGTTTTCTTTCCAAAAGGATTTGAAACCTTTTAGTATTGTGCTATTATTTCAACAAACATCACCCTCCCCTAGCCTCGTGAAAGTGGATTGCAAAGCCGAGAGTATAATGAGGCACCACCTCCCTATAGGCTGTCTTTAAACAGTTAGAAGAGGTCGGTGAGGGAGATTGAACTTGGAAACCCTATTGTTATGTATTCAAGTGTGGAAATGAGTTGCCTGTTAATAAGGTGAACACTTTATTTATCTTAATGTTTTTCAATCTTCACAGATTATGATTGCAAAAATAGCCCTCAGCTTCTCCAGCTGGTTGTTAAGAGCTAAAGGAAGACTAATCTGCAGGTCACTCTTGCTTAATTATAAACAGAATGAAATTCTGAATACTGGATTGAACAACGGGACTGACTTCTAGTCTCATATTATTGTCCTGATATACTTTGTTAAAAAGTTCAATTGTTATCCCCTCAAAAGACCATGTTTAGTCTTAGTCCATTTAATTATCTTTTTTTTAAAAAAAACAATTGTATTGCAAATTATAACTAGATGTTACTGACTGATCAGGAAATAGAATGGATTTAGGAGCAAATAAGAAGTAACGTTCAACTGGTCAGTCATTCATGCTTTAAAGCCTTCAAGGTTTTGATTATTTTTACTTGATTAGCCAAAAAACTAGCTGGATATGAACAAGGCAGGTACCTACCTGCCCCAAAGTGCCAGGGCCTAACTGGAAAATGATGATGTTCTTAAAATTTTACCTGAATTTAATTGGCTTTTACATGTATTAAATCCACCCAAGTCACTTGTTCTGTTAATCTATTAACAGTCTTTTCCAGTGGGGATTTTAACCATGCATAAAACACTTATTCCTAAGTATAAGAGAAGTTTAAGCAACTTAGACAGTGAACTAAAACTGCATTGGAAACAATCAGAAAATAATCTAGAAACACAAACATTGTTTACAAGAAGGTTGCATATTTCTAGGACTTTCTTTTTAAGAAACTGATTTTATTCCCTGTTGCTATGGACAGAATGTTTGTGTACCCTCCAAAAGTAATATGTTGAAGTCCTAATCCCTAATGCAATGGTATTTGGAAGTGGGGACTATAGAAGATAATTAGGTGGTAAGTGTGGAGCCCTCATGAAAGGAATTTGTGTTCTTACATCAAGAGACATAAGAAAGATAGATGATCTCTCTACAATGTGAGGATGTAATGAAAAGACAGCTGTCAGCAAACCAGGAACAGGGCTTTCACTCGACACTGAGTCTGCCTGCATCCCAGTCTTGGACATCTCAGCTTCTAGAACTGGGAGAAATATATTTATTTAATTAAGCTATCCAACCTAGGGTATCCTCTCATAGCATCCCAAACTGACTACGAAAACTATTAATCTTAAATTGCTCCCGTTTCAACACAAAAACACATATATTTTCACAACTTGTATCTAAGAATATACAAAACTCTAGGCTTGCAGGAGAATAAAATAGTGGATAAAACAAAAGTATTCCCAAAGTGTGGCATTCCCTGATCCACAGCATCAGCAACACATAGAATCTGTTAACAATGCAAATTCCCAGGCCCTCCCTGAGACCCAGTGAATCAGCAACTCTGGGGTGGATTTCAGCACTGGTGGATTAACAAGACCTCCAACTGATTACACCACAGGCTAAAGTTTGAGAGTCACTGCTTCAGAGGGATTTTTGTCTTTTAAATTTGCATAGCACAAACAAGCTGCTCATATAAAATGTTTGAATAATCCCGTCTCTCGATCTGGACCACTCATCACCCTGGGGTTCAGAGAAAAGTGATAAGGTACGTAGGAATGTTTGGTGGGATTCTGCTGCCTCACACTGGGCTCCTGGAGCCCCTAGGCATATTTACCCACTCTCTTTCTGCCCCTAGATGTCCTTAGATGTGAAATTTCAAGAAGGTTTCTCAGTTACTTTTATCTGTCAAGGCTAGCCTTACTAACTTGACTTAAGGGAGCCCATAGTTCTCCTGTCTCCTCATATTACCTTTTCTCCTCTTTTGTAAAAGACATCTTTGACATAAATGACTTGAAAAGCAACTATTGATATACAAATGTTAACTAGGTGGGGGTAATATATTAAACTAGAGTACATTTGGAAATATTAAGATTTTTTTTTCCCAGATACATTTGTATTTAACTAAAAATACTAAATATCTTCAGTTATTTTCTAGTTGTGAGATTAGGTGATTATTCTTCTATGTGTTTAATTGTCCTTCATATTATGACATTATGGAGACTGCATAGAGTTGATTTTATATCCTAATTTGACACAATTAAAAGTAGACAATCCTCTCTATCTGTACCAAAGTTTCTTTTAGTTTTTTAAAATTTAACTTGTCAAAGAAATTTAAAATTCTGGGAAATACATCATTAAACCCTTACTGCCCTAGATTTATTTAGCCTATCAAAAGGTAGCCAATTGGAACGTCAAATGCTGCAGGAGCAGAAGCAAGGTCAAGTGTGGTTTCCTGCAAGAAAAGTCAACAATCTTAAAGCTTCAAGGAACCCCAAATGAGGAAGATTATTTGTCATTACAAAGCAGCAAAGGATCAGAGGACAAGGTGAATATGTAAGGACGTTGTAGAATAAGAGAGCCTGGCGCAAGCAGTGTAAACTCAAAACATGGCACCTCCTTTAGAAGGTTTCTTGTCATTGCCCTTAGTTTTCTGCCTCTGCTAATTCCCCAAAGCACAGGTCTGCTTAAGTTAGCCAGTGTTTAATTGCAAGACTTTAAAACTCTTCCTTGGACTGAAGTCTTGAGGAAGACAAAACAAAACATAAGCTACATCCATAGAGGAAAAAGGTTTTTACCAAGAAAAATACAAAAGTGTGTTGGTAGGTTATGAGTGTATACTCAAGTAGAAACAAAGAATATTGAAAAACAAAACAAATCAGGTGGGAGCAGCTTAAACTTTGCTGCCTTAAATCAAAAGTGAAAAAGAAAAACATAGGTATCAGTGTTTACCTCCGGAACACTATGTCTTTTGCTATTCTCAAAAATGTGCCAAAAACACAGCAGAAACAAAACAAAACAAAATAAAAAACTCATGATGGGTGACATATCAATTTTATCATACATCTCTGTTTTCCAGGAATTTACAATAGTTTCACCAGTTTGGCAGAAATCTTAGTTAAAATCACATTTTTAAGAGTTTAATATAAATCTTTGCTCATAAGGATGAAAGAACTAATTTCAAATACAAAAAGATAGCTGGATGTTTCTGGCCATTTTTTATTGCTATAAAGAAATACTGAGGCTGGGTAATTTATAAGGACAAAAGGTTTATTTTGGGTCATGGTTCTGCAGGCTATATAGAAAGCATGGTGTTGGCATCTGCTCTGGTGAAGGCCTCAGGAAACTCAGAATTATGGAAGATGGTGAAGAGAAACCAGCATATTTCATGGTGGGGTGGGGAGGTCCCAGACTTTTTAAAATTACCACATCTTGTGTGAACTAACTGAGACCTCACTTAATCACCAAGCGGATGGTGCTAAGCCATTCATAAGGGATCTCCTTCCATGATTCAATCACCTCCTACCATACTCCACCTCCAACACTGGGAGTTACATTACAACATGAGATTTCAAGGAAACAAACATGCAAAGAATACATAATAAATATATTATTGTAATATACAGCAAAGTACACATTTTTCTTCAAGAGAACCAAAAAGTATTCAGCTGTTTGCAACACAGAACTTTTGGAAACACCATCCCTTCGAATGCTACCTTACTTAAAAAATGTTGACATTACTCCATTCAACCTCTACCACCAGGCCATAACCTTTTATAGATCTTCCAAAGAAAATGTTTTTGATAAAACCAGAAGAATCTTCTCAGTGGAGGCCTAGGGGAGTGATCTGACCCTCACTGTTACCTTGACTTACTTTTAGCAGCCATGGGGACTCAAGTATATTAATTCTCTTCCATTCTCTTTTCGAAAGCCCACCTGTTCATACCACATCTTTAAAATACATTTCTTACGTTTACTGTGTCACTGTTCACTATAGCAAAGACTTGGAACCAACCCAAATGCCCATCAATGATAGACTGGATAAAGAAAACGTGGCATATATATACCATGGAATACTATGTAGCCATAAAAAAAGGAAGAGTTCATGTCCTTTGAAAGGACATGGATAAATCTGGAAACCATCATTCTCAGCACACTGACACAAGAACAGAAAAACCAAACACCGCATGTTCTCACTCATAAGTGGGTGTTGAACAATGAGAATGTGTGGACACATGGAGGGGAGCATCACACACCTGGGCCTATTGGGAGGTATGGGTCTGGGGGGGGCTAGCATGGGATGGGGGAGAGGGGAAGAATGACATTAGGAGAAATACCTAATATAGATGATGAGGTGATGGATGCAGCAAACCACCATGGCACGTATATACCTATGTAACAAACCTGCATGTTCTGCACATGTACCCCAGGACTTAAAGCATAATAATAAAAAAGACACATTTTCTTTTCCAATTCCTCTATATCTTAAAAATAAACCTGATTCTAATGGCAAAAAACAGTGTTCAGAAGTGAGCCTCATTTTGGTTTCTGCTAGTTTTAGACACCTGAATAACAGTCTTAATACCTGTGCTATGTTGGAAATCACATAACAGGTAGGAGTCCTTCCCCATCACTCCTGCAGAAGAGAAATGTAAATACATTGCAGTGGACCATAAGAAAATTCCTGAGTAGTCCGCCTAGCACATATTTGTGGCTTATCTCAACCTTTCGTTGTCTTTGAGCTACTTCACAGCTCTGTAAATTGTAGAAAATTAATAATAATGCAAATGATTCTTATTCACAGGCATACATATTAGTTGTGTGGAGGGCAATTGTTTTCTGCATGTACATAGGCTTATTTTGCATACATTTATAAATTTACTTCAGCTTTCCCTATTTTTATGTGTATGTTTCTCTGAATTTCCCCTGAAAACCAGCTGTAACTTACTGGAATCTCAGCAACTTATTCATTAAATAAAATCTTTGACATGTATTCATTGTTCATCAGTATGAGAGTCATGATTATATCTTTGTAAAAAATCTTTAACACTCCTTTTGCTAAATAACAGCTAACGTAGACATCACTGCCCTACATATTGAAATACAGGTGCACTTGAGGGTTACTACATGGTGGCAGAAGTGGAGAGAACTCCTGTCAACAAATGGTACTAGCATTAAAGATAGACAGGATGTGTTAGAAAAATAAAGGAATCTCAAAAGGACTATTATTTTTTCTGATTATATAATTTTTCTTTTACTTACTTTAAAAATTCTTCTCTAAAACTGTACAAATATTTTAACATAGAATGGAGATACTGAAATACATGTTTATGAATGTATTCATCAAGTTTCCCTATCTTTTGTCTCGTTTGCTATCCAAGGCTTGCAGTCTTGATTCCAAAATTTTTAGTTAGCAGGTAACAAAAGTGTTAATGTTATATGTCAGTGTTCTTTGCTTCCAAAGAGTTGTTAACTGAATGAATACTGGAAAGAAAATATATGAAGATGAGCAATTAATTTGTTTTTCTCACTTTAGTCCACATTATTTGAGGCATTTTGGCAAGAGCCACTCCACATATTCTTGCTAAGTGCTACAACACTTAGAGTCTATATCACAGATGCTTCATGTCATGCAGAGTTTTTATTAAGATATTGTCTGGGTATGTTATTCCATGGCCCCAGTAAGCTCTATGTTCCTGAACAACAGAAGAAATATCACTTTTTTTTTTTTTTTGAGCTGGATTACACAAAATATGGCAGGTGATCCGTAATACCTGACTGACTGACTCATTGGTGGTATCAGTATTTCCATAGTAATTACAGCTTCCTAAAAAAGAGCAACATTTGAACTTTGGGCATCAGAAAGATCATGTTCAAAATTTGGCACTTAATAGCTATGTGATTTAAGCATCATCTCTTTAAACAGTATCTAGAGGATGGTAAGAAGATTAAATGAGATGCTGTACTTGAATTGCCTGATTAAATGAAATGTTGTATATGAAATATCTGAAGAACAATAAGACCTAATCAGTGATAACTAATAACAGAATATAACAGCTTCCATTTACTGGCTATTTACTATGCACCAGATACCACCACACATTTTTTTTTACTATGTATTATCAGTGTAATTATTTGGGGTTCTGTGAAGAATATAACTATGTTG
The DNA here is from genome assembly GCF_009761245.1 of Sapajus apella. Lineage (NCBI taxonomy): Eukaryota > Metazoa > Chordata > Mammalia > Primates > Cebidae > Sapajus > Sapajus apella. The sequence goes on from NW_022436958.1 coordinate 5,899,228, forward strand.
TTCTTGCATGGGTTACTGAACACAGTTTTTATTACCTCTAAAACCAAGAGTGAAGTTCAAAAGATTCAGAGAAGTTTAACTTTTCTGATAAATAGAGAGGAGGAGGGGCTAGGACTGCTATTAAAACAGAGTAAAAGGACTAAAAGCTGACAAAAAGACTTTGTAGTAGCAGAGGTTATAAGAAGACATGATTGACACTTATTTAATCACAAATGGTGCAGATATGGTGAACACGAATTTGTTCATTAAATCCTGAACTACTAGGATGAGGGGTGTCTTTTGACATGTGGGCAAGGTAATTTTAAAATGAATAAAGAAAATCCAACTTCAAATCGCAGAGAGGGAAGCTATTAAATATGCCAAAATATGATGCGGTAGGAAATAAGAATCATGCAAAAAGAGTTTGGTCCAATTTATAAAAGGTGAATCTGCAAATGACTTTATTTATTTTTAATTAATTAATTATTATTATTATTATTTTGCAACAGGGTTTCACTCTGTCTTGCCCAGTCTGGAGTGCAGTGGCACGATCACAGCTCACTGCAGCCTCCACCTCCCAGATTCAAGCAATTCTCCTGTCTCAGCTTCCCGAGTAACTGGGACTACAGGTGTGGGCCACCACACCTGGCTAATTTTGTACTTTTAGTAGAGACAGGGTTGCATCATGTTGGTCAGGCTCGTCTGGAACTCCTAACCTCAGGTGATCACCCTACTCAGCTTCCCAAGGTGCTGGGATTACAGGCGTGAGCCACCGCGCCCAGCCAAAATGACTTTTAAAACAGGTAAGCATGAGTTCTGAAGGACAATTAGAGCCTTCCATAATGTTACTGAGCTATCCTTGCAACACAACGCTTGACTATTGAGGCTAAAGACTTGATATCCGAAAATGGAAGTCCGTTTACTTTTATGATGTAATTGTTTTTTTTTTAAAATACTCAAAATTTCCAGTGAACAAAATTTAAATCTATTAATAGAGAATACATGAAAAATAAAATGTATGCAAATTTATGTATTCTATTTTTATAGATATAACACATTCCACTACTCAGTTACATGCAATGATAAGTAAGCTGAATACAAATCAGTTGTGGTAGAGTCAGAAGAAGTGAGATCATTTTGGAAAACCAAACAGCATTGGGAGAATTGGGAACTATTATGTTTTCATTCTGTATTTAAGTTTGCTCTTATTAATATTAATATTGCTAATGTATTCTAAAGAGAATATTAAGCAGAAATCCCACTAGCATGAATAAGAATAGGTGATCAGACTGCATGATTTGATTCACCTGCATCCATTTTCCATACATTAGATTAAATGTGATTCCTGAATTCTTAGACATACAATCTCTGCATGTTCATGAACTAGCTTACAAATTCTGAGGATTTTCAGAGATTTTGAAAGGTTAGGCAAGTTGCGGATATGGTTTCAAAATCTTTGCACTCAAAATAGTCCTATGTATGGTAGACTCTCCTCATTCTAGACAGTGTATCTGCTCTCTCACTCAACTGCCTGCAGCTCAGAGATAGGCAGACAGCAGCTGAATTGCTGGGAGTAGTGCTTCACAGGCAAAGTGGAAACTGCATTTATTCAGAACTTTGTGGTAAGTAGCAGTCATTTCCTATCTCAGAACACCAAAGAGCTGACTGTATTTTCCACCATGGTGTGTATGATACCTTTCAAAACAAATGTATGCTATGACCATGAACTACAAAATGTAATGGGGCAGAAAATGCAGACGCACATTATTTTGCCTCCTACACACTTGGAACTTCTCTTCCTTGCTCTGGCAGCCTTTGAGACAGTGAAGACAGACACTTTTTTTTTTTTCACTGCAGCATAGAAAAGCAATGCACAGAGAGATGGGAGCTATATTTAGAGAGCAACCACATCATCATTTATAAGAATGCTTTTGCTGTTTAATGCTTTAGAAGTAAATTACTAAGCACAAGTCCCAGAATGTATAGAATCACTAAGGGTGGGTGGACAGGTAAGGAAAAAGATTTCATAGCCTTTATGTCTTACTATACCTCAATACTCCAGATTATCAGGGCTCTGGTCTACTTAACCATTTACATTATGTCATTTAATCTGAGAAATAAACCAGTGCTGTGGGATTTACTCCCACTTTTACTTAAGAGAAATTGAATTCAGAGAGGTTATATAACATGTCGAAGGCCAAATCACTTAACCTAGATTTGTATTCATGTGGATTAATTCCCTAACTTCCTGGGTCTTCAGATATCAAATGATTAGATTAGTTGTTCTCTAAGAATCCTTCTGGTACTAAAATGTCCTGTCTCCATGAAATGCTTTCCTATTGTGTACCAGTCTCTGAAACAGATGGTGTCGTTGCTTCAGATTAACTACCTTCAAATGATTTCCCTCCAGAAAGATTTTTAAATCAGATATATAGCAGTATCAAAATGGAATGTGATTATAGACAGATAAATTCAAAATACAAATTCTTTTAAAACTTTTTTTCTTTTTTTTTTTTTTTTGAGATGGAGTTTTGCTCTTCTGCCCAGGCTGGAGTGAAGTGGTGCAATCTCGGCTCACTGCCACCTCCACCCCCAGTTTCAAGCAATTCTCCTGCCTCAGCCTCCCAAGTAGCTGGGATTATAGGCACCCACCAACATGCCCAGCTAATTTTTGTGTTTTTAATAGAGCTGGGATTTTGCCTCTTTTAAAACATTTTAAATGGTTGTTACATACCAATAGGACATACTTTTCATATATCCTTTTATTTTGTCCTAGAAACAACCTACTGTTCTAGGTATTATTTCCATTGTACAGATAGGAAGTTGAACCTCAGGGAGGTTAAATAACTTGATTACAATCACACAGCTAGAATATAAGGACATTTGTTTTTCAACCCAGATGTCTCTGATTCCAAAGGACACGGATCTTTTCACTAAGCTACACTGCCACCACTTGTTACAGTGTCTTATTTACCTAAATTGGTCATTTTATACTATTCCTATTTCTATCATTTAAAATTCCTATTATGCTTTCCTTGGTATTTCTTCTCCCAAGTCACTATCTTTGGTCATGCTTCACAATATTTCTATAAATTAAAGATTATAAACCTAGAATTAATCTCTCTTCCCCATACTAGATAGTTTGCATATAAACAAAAGAATAAGTAGATTTCTAAATGTAATGAAAACCTATTAATGAACTGTACAAATATTAACACTTTTAGAGACTACATAAAAAATATAAGAATATTTTAAAAGTCATTTATCCAAAAGTGTCAGTTACAGAAAAATTTCAAGCAATGGAGATAAGGAATCACTTTTCAGAGATGTTAAAAAGTAGTAGCTTTTAAACATTTTCTTAGCATTATGACTTTTTTTTAAATGAAATTTTGTGTAGAAATAAAATGTTTTTGGATGGGTGGGAGAGCTATTTTCCTTTGGGATTTTGTGACACTCTGATTCTTCATCAATACTACAATACTCCCTCAACAATATGAAAATATATTCTATTACTTAATTCAATCAGTGATGTCCTGATAAATGCTTATCAACCAAGTGTCTAGGAAAAAATTCAGTAATTTTACATGTTTAGCATTTCTCATTCTCAATGGTGTAAATTCTCCCACCATGGGATATTTTAAGCTATTGCATGGCTTCACTGAACTGGACTTGGAAGAACTGCACACAGCCAACTTTCTCAAGCCATTACGACCCAGGTCCAGCCACCTGCTGCATTCACCTTGGGGAAGCAACAGTGTCCTTTAGAGGAAACTTGTAATGCATGTGTTTTATCATTCTGTGAACTATGTTAGAGATTGATTTGAAATAGGAAAGAACAATAACAGTGCAAGTGAAATACTCCTAGACTCTACCTCAATTAGTCACTTTATCTTACCATGGATTAGTTTTTCAGATATTCAAGTCATTTTGTTTAACATTAGTAGGATATTAATTTAGGTAATAGGTATTTTGAATTGTGAAGATGAGATAGGCAGCAATTCAAATGTATTATTTTCAATTGCAAGCCTCTGTGGAAGGGCATGCAAGAATGAAGAAACGGGATGTAGGGATGAGGGCAGGATATGGAGAACATAAGAGAACAGAGATCCAGAGAGGAGAATGTGACACTTGTAGAGAGGAAAGAAGATAATATTAAAATGGATTTCTGCCTACTTCTCAGTTTTTGCTAGAACTCAAATTCTAATGCTCAAGTATTCATTCACAAGCCATTGCGAGGTAAGCCCTGTATCCAGTGAGCACTATATTTTTAAAGGCTCTTTAATTTTGAGACAAGGTAAGGTAACTAGATGCCCAGGGATTAAAACAAACCTGTAAAACTGGCCAATAAGGCATGATGCTATAGATAACATGATGTCAAAATTATTAAACCCTAATCTTGCAAAAAACAAATTTGAAGAAATTTGATTAAATAGGTTTCTCCACTATGTAATTAGTTAACGATTTTTGCTGTTTGTTCAGCCAACTGGATTTTCTGTGACAGTGTCTCTGAGTTAGCATCTTCTGTGGCCAAAATTGAAACCCAATGCAAAAATAAAGGAACACACTAGCTGCTAGTGAAAGTCTCACCATTCTTTCACTCTCTTTACAGGTTTGGTCAACAAAGCAGCATTAAAAATCAGAAAACAAAAATGGAAAGCAGCATTTCTTTGAAGTTTGGGAGAGGAGTATGCCATTTAAGGAAATTTTTAATTTAAATTTTCCTTCTTGCAGATTATAAATGGCACTAATTGGCTTTATTCCAAATTTAGGAAGACTCTTTGGAGTTACACAGACGTAGATAAAGGATACGTATGCATTTTCCAGGATAAAAACTCTCTAAGAGAACTAGGAAAACCGTTCTTCCCAATAAGTAAGGTGCTTTCAGTGGGATGATGAGGACAAAGATGATGATGATGATGATGTTAATGAGCCTTTCCTTCATCTGGTTTCTTAAAGCTTTTCCCCACAAATCTCATAAAATGAAATGTTGTCTTTTTTTTCTCTCTGACCAACTATTTTCCTTTCACTTCCATAATTTTGTTCGTTGGATGTTCATCTCTGACCTATTTTATCATACAAAAAGTACCTCAAGACTGAGGAATATTGCCTAATCGTAGTTTTTGACTTGTCTTTTGATATTTGATTATTGAACTGTTCAGCTATAGAAATGCTGCAGAGAGTTACAGAACCAGTACCCATTCCCACTGGGTTCTTTGTCATCATGATGTACTTGCCAGACACGATTGAAGGATGCTTATAATATCGTAGGAACAGATTGTTGTTGTTGTTGTTGTTTTGAAGCATGTCTCTTAAAAGTGTCTTCAAATTTTCTAAAGGATAGAATTTTAGACTGAACTCACTCATCTTCCAAGTAACAGTAATGGATGTTACCACAGATTCATTTCCAATTAATAAAACTTTGCCCCCTTCCTGCTTATGCAGGTTTTGACAAAATGACATTATCCTCTACTCATTTAGCCTCCATTATCTAAGACTAGTATTTAATCATTTTTATCCTTGCAAAGTTCAGTTGTTTTGGCTTGTAACACGTTTCTTTGCATGTCCTATTTTCCTTTTTTTGGCGGGGGTAGCACAATGCTCTAAATGATATTCAGCTCTTTAACTGGGGTAACTAACACTCATTAAAAAAAAAAAAAGACAAAGAGGAAGAACTAGAGTGTTTTAGATACAATCATATGGGATTTGTGCAAAACCCACCATTGTGCAATAGTTAGCAAGTAAAATTACAAAAAAACAAACATAACATATGTTCATGATCATTGAGCATATGGTCAATGAGGAATGCGTGATCTAGGTAAAGTAATTGCACTGTCAGCTTTTCACAGAAGCTTTTTTTCTTCCCCCCATTTCAATTCAGATCAACACATTTTATTGTATGTTTACTCTATGTAAGGCACTGTGTTAGAAAAGCCTTTCTGAGAAGAGCTGGGGATGCTTTCTCTTTTAGAGAGAAAGCAAACAGGAGAAGATGAGAACCAGGTAAGTGTAAATGTTTAGAAGTCAGCATTCTTTCTCAAACAATCATGGAATCAGAGAATGTTAAGCCTGTGAAGAAATGGAGATGTAGTTTAGTTCACTTCTTCATCTGTTCATTCACTTAGATACTTAACAAGTATCCATTGGGCATTGCTTATGTGTTAGGATTTGTGCAAAGCAAAGTGTGACATGGTGGCAAGTGGCTGAAAGATACAGTCAGCACCTCCTGCACACACAATTTACCTTATCCTCAGCCGCCTATTAGCACTCTCCTGCTCTTAGGTGCACAAAGTATGAGTACATTTTCTTTAAAGTAGGCAGCTCTGTGACTTGAGATATTACTCGAATAGAATATCAGAGAGAGAGGAGCTCATTTATGGGATGGCTGGGTAGAACCAAGGTAAAACAAAGAAAGAATTAAATAGAAATATAATCTTAACCAAAGATCTTACTTGTTCAAAGATCTTACAGTCAAAATATAGGAACCTAGTCTGTCTCATCACATTGAAACCTCCCTTGACTGCATATTTCGAATGACTAGATTAACATGCTGAATCTTCTCCTAATAAACCCAGATCTATTCCTAACATAACTACATCTACTGCTTGTATCTCACGATTTTTCTCATCTCAAAATCTATTTATTTTATTTAGTGTTATTTCTTTATGATTTTTACCTATCCAAGGAATATTGTGTTATTTGAAACTTCCAGCAGTTTATTAGGCAATATAAATTCTCCAGCAGACTTAAGAAAATATTTCATTTTTCATATGGAAATAATGTGATAAATTAAATATTAGATTTTATATTGCAGATGTTGGAATTAATCCCCTCAGATTTAGATTTGGTTCTAAAATGAAAAACATTCAATTGCCAATAAAATATCAATTACTGATAAGATAGTAATTACCAATATATTGATTAAATATTTGTACATTATCTTCAAAGTTATTTATCTGAGGGTATATTAGGCAAGTGTTTACTCTTCAGACATTTCATTAATGGGCTTGTTTAAAAAGTCAATCTCGATATAGGACTCTCTAATATAAAGCCAACACAATTACTACAATAAAATCAATCTCTTTAGTCCATTCTAGTTTCCTTTTTTAAGTTATCACATTTATTGGCACTTTAAAAGTGATGTGTGGTTTTACAAGTAAGAAACTACAAAAACTATCCCTGACAGATATGCAAGGTAAAATGAAACTGCAGCAAATAACAATATGACTAATTTTATCTGCTATCTTTTTTTCCCCAAAGTGGAAATAATTACATGTGCTGGTGGTAGAAAGAAGACTTTCAGATAAACATGGGCTAGACATTTAATATTTATACAGTAATCAGGTCAAAACTATATATGGTGTGCATATATACTTTTAAGTTTGCTTTGCATAGGATAGATGAGAAAAATCACACTTCTATATACTATGGAATAAATATTTTACTGAAAATTTGTGTGAACATACTTGGGTCCTGGTCCCAGCTCTACAAGACTAGTTGTAAATGATTTAATCTAGTTATTTCAATAAGGGTATTAGATATCCAAGCAAAACCAATAACATTTATATTTAAGAAGTGTGGCTTTTGAAAATGTTTTCTTTGATTGATCTTCAAAAGCCTGTATCTAACTACTCTAGAATCTAGTTTGACTTGTAAAGACGAATAAAGCAGAAATATATTTTCCTTAATCCAGGGAACTGAATACCTGATTGTTCAATTTGTCACTTCCTTTCCTCCTCAACCTAAATAATGAAGACATGTACATTATATAATAACTCATTTCCCCTCCAGTCTCTTAAATAGAACATTATAAGTTATAACATGTATATTAATAACATATCACTCCACAATGCTCATTTATACCACTTTTTTCATTGTTTGGCACCCATAGCAGTCAATGTTTTCTTAATTTTTGCCCAGTTTCTTTTATGGACTGTATTAACCTTGGTTTTTCTCAAGTTTTACATATGAATTTGGAGATATATGCAGATAGTCAAGTTACCCATAGATGGATAGATATGGCAGTGGTAACCCCTTCAGAGATCAAATAGGTAAGGAGTTCTCTGGCATACTAGAGACTTCTAGTCATCACCCATTTCTGATTTCCTTCTGCCTGCTAAGTTCACAAGAAAACAATCTTTCTCAGTCCCTTTGCTTTTAGGCAGAGACACATGGCTAGTCTGCCAAATGACACATATCATTTCTGGCTCAAACTGATCGGTCAGTTTGCCATTTCCATATTCCCTTTTTCTCCTACAATTACGACCTTGGAAATCATGTGCTGAGATGCCAATATCATGAAACAGAGTCATCAGATGGAGAAGCTTGCCTGATAAGAGTCATCAGTCTTCATGTCAGCAAGTAATAACTAAGTTGCTCAGTCAGAGTTTATCTGCTGCAGCCCTTAGTAGTTGCATATCCTGGCTAACACATCTGTGACCATCTCTGAGAAACATGTGATACCAAAAGGCCAATCTTAACATATAGCAATACGATCATTGCATTGGCTCTGGAAAGAAAACTATAAAAAGATTTTGGCTAATTGTTTTCCATGTGTCAAAATGTGGTTCATAATCACAACTCCGTACAAGAGATATGAAAGAACTAAACAATCCCTTAAGATGAAATATGGCTCAATCCTAATGATGACAGTAGTTAAGATGGTCAGAGTGTTAGAACGCCCCAAACAGGAAAAGATATATTTTCCTTCACATCCAGAGTGCTCATGTGCCTTAAGAGAGATGGAGCAGAAATTTACTTGGCCTTCTCCACATACAGTTCTTTCTGTTCTTGGAACTGAGAGTCCAAAGTCCATATATGATAATCAACATGTTTGCCTTTGAGAAAAGAGCAGATAAAAGTTTCACATTGTAGAATCAGTTTTGACCATACCTAATAGTCCATTCATATTAAAATATAAATTTGAAGGAGAGAGAAATAAGATAATTCTGAGGTGGCTTCAGAGACATAGAAGATGAAATTCATGTGACAAATACAGTAAATGAAATTCACCAATATTTGCAAATGAAAAATTCTAAGTGAGCCACCATATTGTTGTTTTGGAGATGATGGAATGAGATGCATGGCATTTTCTCATAACCGCTCTAAAGGAAACAGCTAAAATTTGCCTTTCTTCTGGTGATGAAATTGATCTAAGAATTATTCTGATACTTTTCCACTGTATAAATAATCACTAAATTATATTTATGTGAAAGAAGAAAACAAACGGTTTAAATAAGTGCCACTTATGATGGCAACTTTTAAACACATTTTTTATTTTTCTGCAATAAAAAGAAAGTGGAAGACTTCAACATTAACTACTAGATTATAGTTGACATATTTAAGTATCCTCAACTGTGTCTTTGTGCTTCTGCTATGAAGATTATAGAGAAAGGAGAACAGTGGAAAGAGCAAATGTCTAAGAACCAGATATACTCTGTACTTGTTTGTTTCAATAGAGAAGCCTAGTGTGGTTTTGAAAGCCTGAAATCAATTTGAATATGAAAATGGGATTGATTTTTATATATTCTTCTTGTATCTTGTAACCTTCCTAGATTCACTTATAAGTACTGCTAGGTTTTCCTTTGTAATTTCTTTGATGATTTTCTACTTATAATATCAAGCTATCAGAAAATAGAGATAATTTTGTTTCTTTCCTTCCAACATGTCTGCTTTTGATATCCTTTTCTTGGATTATTGGACTGGCTAGGACCACTGGCATAGGATTGAACTGGAGTAGGCAGAGCAGACATCCTTGTCTTGCTCCTGATAACCAGAAAAAGCATGGAAACTTTCACTGTTAATAATGATATTGGCGTTAGGACTTTTAAAAATATCTTTTTACACTCTGAGGAAGTTTCCTTTAATTTTTAGTTTGCTGAGAGTTGTTTGTCATTAATACATGCTGAATTTTGCCAAATACCTTTGCTGCATGTACTTAGATGACTATATAGGTTTTCTCCTTCAGTATTTTGATACGGTGAATTATATTGAGTGATTTTTAATACTGAAAAAATCTAGTATTTCCAGTATCAACATTACTTCCTCATGTTATGTTATCCTTCTTGCATACTTTTGTATTAAATTCACTAATATTTGGTTGATGATATTTAGGTCTTTCACATTAGGGATAATATCAAGTGCTGGTAAAGATACAAAACAACTGGAACTCTCACACATTGCCACTAGGAATAAAAAATGATACAGCTATTTTGGCAAACTGTATGGAAGTTTCTTATAAATTTATGTATTTTCTTACATAACCCATAAATTCCACTCCTAGAAATTCAACCAAGAGAAAAGCAAACTTAGGTTAACACAAATTCTGTTCATGAAAGTATACAGCAGCTGTATTCATAGTTGCACCAAACTGGAAACAACCCAAGTGTTTTTCAACCAGTGAATGTATCAGAAAACGGTGATACATCTATACAATAGAATACTCTTCATCAATACAAAAAATTAGCTATACAGTAACATAGATCAATCTCAGATGCATTATGCTGTGTGAAAGAAGTCAGACACCAAGGCTACCCATTGTATGAATCCACTTAGTGTCATAGCAGGAAAAGTAAAATAATAAGGACAAAATACAGAGAAGTGTCAGGGACCAAAGGTGGGGGAGGGGTTGACTACCAACAGAAAAAAACACAACTTCTTTAGATAATGAGACTTTTCTAAATCTTGATTTAGTTGATGCTCTACAACAGTGTGCATTTGTCAAAACTTTACACTAAAATTGTTTTTACTGTACAATTAATTATACCACAATAAAATTGACTTCTTAGAATAAAACCACTGGTTTTCCAAATGATGTGAGTTCTGTACTTGGGTACTTATACTTAAAATGTCGCTCATCATTAAACTACCCATTTCTAATAAAAATATAGTATCCTTCCTTATTAAAATCTTTTCCTCCATATGTCTCTTTTTACTTTTCTGTAAGTTTATTTAAGTCTAATATTCTAACCAATTTTATCATCATATGTTGATGGAACACTCTTAAATATGTATAAAGAAAGAGAATTACTTCCTAACTCTGTGATATTGAAGACTCATTCTTTGGTTAGTTTTGCATAACTAGTAGGAAGTACCTGATCTCTGTGATAGAAATAAGCTTTTCTTTGACAAATATTTTTCAATGTAACACGCCTGCCTCTACTAGATTTATGTGACAGGCTCATATTTATAAATCTCCAAAGAAAGATAAAACTAGTATCTTTTTGTTGTTTGCAACAAACCTAGGATTTGAGCTATACACCGTCTAAAATCATTTTATAAACCTTCTTGGAATTGTTGAGCTACTTAAGACTGAAGTGTTAATTCCTAACATGGGAAGATTTTGTGAGCTATTATATTACATGTTTCTGCTAGAGTCTCACCAACTGGATTGTGTAAAAGCAGGAAGTACAGCAACAATGCCCATGTCTTATAGTTACTTACCATATATGGAAAGTTATGAGATAATTAGAAACTATGTAAAATATTACAATATCATCTGAAACGAACCACTCACTGAATGGTTGTTCCTAATTGTACTACTATTTCTTTTTTTTTTCTTTTTTGAGACAGAGTCTTGCTCTGTCATCCAGGCTGGAGTGCAATGGCACAATCTCGGCTCACTGCAACCTCTGTCTTCTGGGTTCAAGTGATTCTCCCGCCTCAGCCTCTCGAGTAGCTAGGATTACAGATGTCCACTACCAACCCAGCCAATTTGTTGTATTTTTGTAGAGACAGGGTTTCGCCGTGTTGCCCAGGCTAGTCTTGAACTCCTGACCTCGTGATCCACCCGCCTCAGCCTCCCCAAGTTCTGGGATTACAAGCGTGAGTCACTGTGCCCAGCCTGTACTATTATTCTTTAGAAAAATTTAATATACAGTTTCTGGATAAGGATTGATGAGGAAAACTAATTTCTTTATAGGAGGGGGTTGTCTAGTTCTCTAATTAAAACTCTCCTAATACAGCATTGTTACAAAATTATAAAACAATTTAGTAACACTCTTAGTGCAATATCTTCACATGATGAGAGCGCAAGAAATTTTAGCTATTAACTAAAAATAACAGTATCAAGCACAACCCAATAGCAAAAACAGCCCACATACCACTCACCAATAAAAATGAGAGCAGTAGCTGGGCTGTTGTTTTATCGACCATTTTAACAAAATCTGAGCTTGTTAGTGATTTCAAGCCCTAAGTTTAGGTTTCAGGTTCCAAAGAAACTGCCACGTTGATCTGATACAATCATGCCTTGGAGTAGTAAGAACCACATCAGCTTTCCTTCATGTTTTTCTTTTCATTAAAAAAATTCATATGGAACAGAATGTGTTTATATGGATGTCAATGTTTTGGCTGCTAAAGAGCTGTTTATACTTTCCAGTTTCATTTAGTGGGAAGAAGAAAGAATGTAAGAATAGCTCAATGGGTCGTACTGGTAAGGTGAGTGGGGCCAAGGAAACTTGTGCCAATTTTGCAATTAGGTGATCTAATAATTTTCCAAATATTTTCAAAGTTATGCAGCTTCCCTCTGATCTTCCTCAAATAAGTATCTTTTACTTAGAGGAGACTAAAAAGACTCCAAATCAAATGTCCTTCATTTTCCCCTTTTATTGATGACTTAACCAGCGTCCACAGGCTACATTATAGCTTCAAGTACTGTGTAGTCCTTGAAGTTGAATGGCTAAGATCCATTAAAAGATTCAAGTTAGGAATAAAGAAAGAGTTTAAGCCTAGTAGTTTTCCACATTAACAATGTCCTCCTACTGCTTGTTCAGATTCATTTTTCAGGTGTTAATAACTTGGACACACACTGTTTGAATCATTACCTCATTGTTATTGATGCATAGTTTGTCTCTGGAGATAAATCTTGCATTTATCTTCAAGTATGCTTTATCATGAAAAATTACCAGTGAAAGACTCCAGTAGAGGTTCAGTTACTTAATTAAAATAAATGTATTCTTTTAATGAATAGAAATAACCCTACAATATACATCCTTAGATTTCATTTGTATTGAAGGGTTTTGTAAAGAAAAAACAAAAAAACTTCCCTAAAGAATTAATTATATTATGTATAATTTCTCTGATCTCAGATATACTTTAAAACAGGTGTTTGAAGCTGTATTCTACTGCATATTGTGCCCTGGGAACTCTGAAAATGTTCCACAGGGGCTGCTGTGGGGTGGAGGGTAGCTAGCTGCCAACTGATCAGGTGTCTTTATTTCCTGTCGGCTTGAACAACAGTAGTCAGGCTTAGATTTAATTTATGTAGTGCAAATCACCATTAAAAAGTGAAAAATGTTTCTTGACCTAAATGATAATATTTTGGAAGTTAAATTTCCAGCAGCACCATCCTACATTCTCCCTCATTAACTGCCTTTCATAATAAAAAAAATCTACCTTACAAACTATGGTGGAGTTCCTTGGTAACAAGGCATTCCATATTTTGTTGTTGTTGTCGTATAGAAAAATGATTCTGGAAAATTTAAGGTTACTAATGTTACATGAATTATAAATAGATGTTAAAGTTAAAAAGAATACAGAAATTAGTGCTGCAGTAAACTTGAAACCTATCAGTAAATTTTCTGAAACTTGTCATTGTTAAAAGGTATAAAATTGTTAGTAAGTGAAGTTCTGTTTTTAAAAAAGTAATCCTTTCATTTTTGATATTTTTATCTCTATCAAGAATATAATTTTTACTAAAGTAATTCTGAAGTATTTTGGCTAAAATATTTCTAACGCCACAAGCAATAAAGTATCTTTAAAAACTTCAAAGATAAATAGCAAAATGAGAGAACTGTATTCACAAAGAAATTTAGAAAATTATAAAAATGTACAAAAACATATCCATATGTAGATGATTACAGTATTTGTTCACCTTTATAAGTGCCAAAGACAAAAACCTAAAAACCACTTTTTCCCAATTTTTTCAGTTCTCTATTTATATTGATTCTATATATACACACAAAGCCTGGGAATGTATTTCAAAAGAGTAGATAAGTATTTAAAAACTTTTTCTTAATATTTTGTTTATGATAAACATGATGTAAATTTCAAATTGAATATATCTTTTAACATTTTTGCTGGATTGTTAACTTGTTAACCAATCGATTATAGACCAGGCTTGGGTAGTGCCTATTAATTGCAATTGTTCCTTTATCTTTATTTTAATTTGGCACATTTAGGAAAATTCCAAACTGACATTAAGGTTGCAACACCTCTTTCCTCACTCTGTGGGTGATTTTCAAAATGATTAACAACCAGTGTGGAATGAGAACCAATGAGACAGGACACACAGAACAGATGTACACTCAACAATTGCAACATCCACAGTGTGCTAGCCAGTAAGCAGTCCTGCCCTCTTGAGTTTTCAAATTGTAATGGTTAATTAATTAATTATGTTATGTTTCATGCTGGTCATGCCCACTTGCAAAAGATCACACAGCTAGTCAGTCAATCATGGCTAAGGTAGCACATTCCTGATTTACAGTACTTTTGTAGAGAGTACATAGATTCCCACGAATCAAAATGCTATTATTTCAATAAGTGCACATGTTTGGCAGTTGTATTTTGTTGAAGGAGTTTCTCACAATAATTAATATTCCACTCATTTTGCAAGGTTTTTTTTTTTCTGGTATCAGTGCCAAATCTCAAGACTTAAAAAGTTCCACCTCCTCATAAATGCCATTTCCATCACTAGTATTCACTTTGTTTATATTATAAAAAGTCTTAGAAATCATGATGCAACATAGGGAATTCTTCTGGCAATAACTAAGCAAGGCAATAAGAATACAGAATAAGAAAAAATAAATGAAAAACAATAAAAAAGGAAAGTAAACATGAGGATAGAGCCATTGATCTCAGATCCATACTTTTGACATTTAAAGCTCAGAATCTTCTTTGTCGTTATTGAAATAATAATTTATGAATTTATATTTCCATTCCCTTAAAAAGAAAGTGCAGATGTTCAGTGACAGAAATGAACCCCTCGTAGACCCTGCATTTATCTTAATATACATTTTATCATGAAAAATTACAGTGAAGTCAGTTATGTAATTAAAATGGGCAATGTGTTGTATAGCATAGTTTGAATGTGACTGCAGACATACATGCTGTGTTGTGGCAATATTGGTAGACTGAGTTAACTACCTTTCCTAATCACTAACAAGTTTCCTAATGCTTTGTAAAGACTATGCCCTCAAAGATAAGATAAAATGAATAGCACTTATTCCTAGTTATTATGAAATGGAGCACTTCATTTCTATTTCTATGAGTCCCATCCTACGACACACAAATCTGAACCACAGGGAATCAATGTGGTCTCAGACCACAGGGAACAAATAGTGTAACGACATTTCACTTAGCTAAATTTAGATCTGGTTATGTTATTATGTTAGTGAAAAGGAAAAATAAATAGTGCAAGACAAGTAGATCATTAATTATTGCAAAGATTAAGAAAAATACCTTGAAAAAGAAAATATTCTAATGATAATATGTATCTGTCATAGGCAGTCCATTGATAATAATAAAAATTTTCAAATAATGCTTTTAGAAGATAATTTACTTGCCTACCATTTTAGATATATATCAGCTGCCTTGTTTAAAAGGATAAATTACATTTTGGTTGACTACACTGCTTGTTACAGAAAGTTATTCTTTACTTTCATGGTTGTACATTACACATTGTGAAAAAGCATTCTTTTCTTCTGCATTCATAGTCAAGTATCTTTTTGCTGATTAAAACAGCTTCATATTGCATGCTTAATGAAATCTCTAAATACTTGTTTTAAATCACAACTTTGCTTTTTTAAAATAGTGTTATGTTCTTCTTTCTAAAAGACCATCTGCTTTTAAATGACAATGGGTTTCATGAGTAATGCTAAGGAGAAATGGTTATTACACTTTAACACATTTTTGCTGGAATAAAGGGTAACACTCCACTACTATTTAAACACATTGAACAGTTTTTGTATAGTACCTAAAGGCCATACAAGTCATTATTGTAATAAGAGATTTTATAACAGATTTATCTAGTCCCAGGTTCCAAGGTTAAGTGGCATAAGCAGAACACTTTAGGAAAGACTAGTAATAGATTATGATTTAAAATCACTCATAGTTTTCAGAATTATTTTTATACAAAAATTCATGCTGCCAAATTTCTAAATTCTATCATTTGCTTTTACATTGTAGAGAACAGCATATGAAACTCTTCATAATATACAATTACTCTTTATTGCAAATAAATAACTTATTAAAATATATATTTCCTTTGCTATTGATATTAGAAATATTTATTTTATGAAACTTTGAATTATTCACTTTATATTTGTTTTAATATTTATCAGTTACAATTAAATTAGAATCTGAGGTACCTCTTTGGAATCTAAATGCATTTCCCTTCTTTTTTCTCTTCATTTTCTTTTTAATCTATACTTAGAGAGGATTTTTATCCTTATTCCAATTAAGTTGGAATATTATCAAAAGTGAACTTGTTAACTAAGTAGCTTTGGTTTCCTTTCTATAAGAAATGAATCTAATTGTTGGAGCTAAAAGTTAAGACAATATAACACAATAAATTTAAAAACAACAAAGTAAAATGCATTGAAAGCAAGCATGTGATCAATACTATTGGAATTAGATCATCTAATAATCAGCCTTTTTTTATTCCTAGCTTTAGAATGGATATTTTAGTCTGTAAATAAAGTAACTTTTCACCCTACATCTTGAATGTGGGGCATGGCACTCATGAATGGGTTTTAACTTTGATAAAAGTCTCCATGAGAGGCCATGGCTAATAAAAACTTTTTCCCTAGGCATCTTCACATTTTTGCAGTAAGGAAAACAGGAAAGTATTGATTCTTTTTGACACCAGGAGAGGCTTATTATTACATCAAGACAAATGCTTCACATTTTGTAAAACCTAACCCCCTCTTATAAATCACCTGATTACAAATCTCAAGCTAAATAAAATATCAGGTGAAGCTCCTTTGCTGTCAGGTCTGATTAAAATCTATTCAGATTGAAAGGCTGTAGTCCCTGCCAAAATCTACCTGAAGCAACTCTCCAGGCATGAATTTCTCCAAATGAGCAAAAACAATAAAATAAAAATAACTGATACACTATTTCTTAAAAAATGATGAATAAGTACTTTGATCACACATGATATATAAAGTATACATAATTACAGATAGTACTTTGACCACCCTATGGGATATAAAAAATGTGTAGACTTTATGACACATAAGATATTTAGGGTATAGGGCTAATAGGAGACTTTCTGCACATATAACAGGCTTTTTACATCTTTCTTGTAACTTCAAACATATTTTAATAAAGTATATGATTCATGTCTCACGGTTCCACACTACCAATAAAAATGAAGTCCTTTGACTAAAGTCGAAAGAATAATTCTTAAAACTGTCCTCAGGACATTATACATCAAAAATCTCACCTGACTGTTTTTAAAGTGTAAGGAATATTGCATTTTGGGACAGGTACACACAAGTGTATTGGGGTAGTATTATTTTTATCAGAGCTTGGAAATATTCTCTTCAAGGTCCGTAAGTATTTCTAATCACAGATTTGCCTCTTGGTGAAACAAGGGAGTTGTAAAAGTATTCAAAATGAGAACTTGGGTTAAATGTAAATTCGTATTTCTTGATTTTCAAGAGATTATTTTTTAGCTTGTTGAAAAGTAAAAGAAAAGCTAATTGATCTACACTGTTTTCTTGAGCGTTGTAAGTTTAAAATAGTCTGAAAGACTATTTGGCAAGCACCGTATTATCTAATTGTTTTGTCTAGTTACTCACCCCTTACATTAGGATTTCTTTCCATAAGTTAAGCAAGGTGAGTACCATTTATACATTTTTTATGCTGATCATAATATTCTAATCCCCATGTTATCACATAAAAAGACACACATATATCATGTAACTAGTAATTTTCCTTTTATAGAAAAATATTACATTGTGTGTATGTGCATGTGTGCGTTTCTACATGCTTGAACGTTCACAGCAGCCCTTGAGGGAAGATGGAAGCAAGAGCCAAAGTTAGTTTAGGAATGCACATCTACATTAATTTTAAGTTCAGCAATTTAGTTACAAATTATCATTTCAGAGTCCACTTTTTGTGGTTATTCCATCATTATTATTTTGTTAAATACTAATGGGCATTCAGTACAAAGAACATTTAGAGCCATATTACTGGGTGGCACATGTGCAAATTGGAAAGAACAGAAAAGAAGGTGTATGTCAAGGGGATGTCAATTCCATTCACAGTTCTGATGCTTATTAACTGTGCGTCCTTAGCCCTGTTCCTTTACCTCACTGAACCAATATTTTATTTTTATTTTTTCATCTGGCATGTATACAGGCTGAACTTGTTTCAGTTTATTGCATCTGTAAGTGCCCAGTAAATAAAATTTTTACTATCAAGAAATAAAGAATGAAAAGCAGGATGGATACACACACACACACACACACACACACACACTCTTAAACAAAATTTAGCATGAACTTGGCCATCTGAATCTTCATCACAAAGAATGTTACTCACAATGGGTTGCACAGGTTCAGTTTATCTATGGGTTAAATATTAAACAGAAGCCAATCTCAGCTACTTAATAGCATACTATTGATAACCAATCCAATTACTGTGATTCCTTGAGCCTAGAACTCGTATCTAATTTATTAAACCAGTTTTGTTTTTGAGTAACAAATCCAATCACTCTGTCAAATATCAGTCAATCCCCAAAAATTTAAAACAAATGCCAAACTTACTATATACTTCTATTTCTATTTATCAATGAAAGAAATACTTAAAGATTATTAGAAAAATAGTTGTGGTAATGCCAACCCAATTATGTGGCTCCAATCAGAGTGCAGAAATTCAACATTCATACCTTCAAGAATATACTTACCTCGAAAGTAAACTGTTTCCACACACACATCCATCACTATAGTAATGAAGATATCATAAATTTATTTTTAAACTTATCAATTGCCTTCTGGTTTAGAATTGTAAGAATGTACCTAATCTGCCTTGCCTTAATTTTGACTGTATTATAGGCAGGCTCTTTTTTTGAAAAGCTAGGAATAGTGTGGATATTTTTCTTTCTTTTATTCTTTACCTTCAATTTCAATCTGAACATAGAGATACAAGTTTTTTCTTTTTGTTGTTGTTGGCTTTGTATGACATGTGAAATGGCTCCAGGAGGAAGGCAGAGTCATCAATACTCGATTTAGCTGAAATTCTAACAATTGTCAACACAATAGAGAAGGCTATATTATAGGGTCCTCCACTTGAAACATTTTCTCTTGCATTTGCAGTTGTAAAGCGGATTCAAATATTTTCTTTCACTATCATCAAAGAGTAGTGCCTTACATAATAACCCTCTTTGGGAGGAATTCTTTTTGTATGTGTTAAGTGATATGTTCTTCAGGATCTACTTTCTATTTGAAATGCTACATTTAATTGTTGCATTGCTGAACCAATTACATATATATACAAAAAACTTGTTGACAATAGGAAAAGAAAGACTGGATGAAAAAATTCTAAAAGGTAGAGAGTACCTGTCTCAAGTAGTTTTTCCCTTACTTATTTGAAGAAAGCAGTTCACAAAGCAATTGTGTAAATTTCTTCAGGTATATTGGATATAATTCTGTGACTCATGAATTCTATAAAGAAGGTACCTAGTCAAATAAACTTCCAATTAAAGTTTAACTGTGAAAATAATCATGTATATAATTATATGTAGCTTCAGAGAGTTCTTAGAAATGGATGAAACTATTTTCAAACACTCTGCTTCATATCTGAAACTGCCTATGGATTTATTTTTTAAATCTCAGGCAAAAAATGTATAGGCTGCTCACTGTTTACAGAACAATGGATGCAGACACAAAAGATTGCTGTCCTTGAGGATCCTAACATTGTCATTAGGGACACAGACTATTTGTTTCCTGCAACAGGAGTAATAGTTATTCTGTGTGTCATACTTAGCTAGCCTAGGAAAATCCCATAAAAGGGTTTTGGGCAGAGGAAAGGGGGACTGAATGACACAAATCAAAAAATGCAAAGTTCAAATGTATCAGCCCCATTCTTCTTTTGGTACATATTTTCAATTTCAAATAACATATGGATATGCTCAATTGTAAGGTCTTACGTTTTCTCTAAGTCCTTTTCCTAATGGAATAGCTAAAACCATAAAAGACCCTTCTGTCTTGAACTGCTTAGCTATAAAGTTTAGAGCTATGCCTTATGCTCTGAAAAACATTTTGTCATAATTTTGGTAACCAAGTGTCCAAGCAGCATCAGACTGACCTGTCTCTTGATTAAACGCAATGAGGAAAGTGTGTCATAACTTATAGAGTATTCTTGGCAAAATATTTACCTTGTCAGAGAACAGCCAAAAAAATCTTGATTGTGTGATATTCTATAGGTAAATATCAATAGCATAATTAATTTAAAAAAGGTGGAAAATATTCTGAAGAAGACTAAAAACCTATGACAATTATAGGCAATGTATTATCCTTGGTTGGGTCATGGATTCAGTAAAATAATACAAATAATACTTTGGGGACAATTGGAGAAATATAAATGTCAATTCGTTATATAATATTATACCTATGTAAGGGTTATATAACAACATGTGTTCTTAGAAAAATGTAGGTGTAAAAACATAATGTCTGCATGTATTGAAATGGTTTGGCAAAAAAACATGTATACATACATATGCAAATGTTTGTGAACATGACAAATATGTCTTAGAGACAGATAAAAAACAAATGCAACGAAATGTAATGGTTGATAAATCCAGTGTATACAGGTGTTTATCATAATATTCTTCTAGATTTTCATCAGCTTAAAGTTCTTCACAAAAAAAAGCAGAGGGAGGAAATTCAACTTTTAAAACAAGCAACAGTTTAACTTTATGAGATAAGCTAGCAAGTAAAGATGTCTTAGAATCTGTTTTAAAAAGCAAAATTATCTTGTGTGTTATGGACTGAATTGGTTTTCCCAAAATTCATATGTTGAAGTCCTAAACCCCAGTAACTCAGAATGTGACTGTATTTTGAGGCAGGGTTTTAAGGAGGTAATTAAGGTAAAATGGGGTTGTATGGGTAAGCCCTAATCCATTGACTGTTGTCCTTATGAGAAGATGAGATTAGGGCACAGATACACTCCAAGGGATGACACTGTGAGGACATTAGATGGGCTGGGCACGATGGCTCACGCCTGTAATTCCAGCACTTTGGGAGGTTGAGGCAGGCAGATCACCTGAAGTCGGGAGTTTGAAAGCAGCCTGACCAACATGGAGAAACCCCATCTCTACTAAAAATAAAAAAAATAAATTAAAAAAAAACTCAGCTGGGAGTGTTGATGCATGCCTGTAATCCCAGCTACTCAGGAGGCTGAGGCAGGAGAATCACTTGAACCTGTTGAGGGAGGAGGCAGAAGTTGCAATGAGCTGAGATGGTGTCATTGCACTCAAGCCCGGGCAACAAGAGGGAAACTCCATCTCAAAAACAAAACAAACAAAACAAAACAAACACTAGATGGCCACCTGCAAACCAAGGAGAAGCCTTAGGAATGAAAGACTTTGACTTCAGAATTCCAGCCTACAGGACTAAGAGGATATAAACGATTTTTGTTTAAGCCACCCAGTCTGTGGCTTTTTTTTTTTAAAGCAGCCCAAGCAGGTGGATACACTATGTTAGTCAGAATTCTAATGACTCCCAATGACCCTCACCCTTGTCTAACCCCCTCTCTTTTGAATGTGCATAGAGCCTGTGAGTGTAATGAGATATCATTCTTAGGATGATATCACATTTCATGACAAAAGCTAAGTGTTCTAGTCATGTGTTGTCTTCAAAGACATTCTTTTCCCCATCTGGCCACAGAATAGGAAGCCAGGGATTTGAAGCATGGATCGTGAGGGGGTTTTGACACACCACTGCTTGGTTTGAAAGTGGAGGGATCCCATGCCAAGACATGTAGATTGCTTTTAATTATTGAGAGTGGCTGCAGCTGACAACCAGAAAAAAAATGTGGCCTTGGTCCTAAAACCACAAGAAACTGAATTCAGCCAAGACCCTAAATGAGCTTGGAAGCCAATTCTTCCTCACATCCTCTAGGTAAGATCCCAGCCTGAGGGGCTCCTTGTTCTCAGCCTCGTGAGGCCTTATGGAGAAAAGCCACTTGATCCCGCCTGCACTTCTGAATGACAAAACTGAGAGAAAATAAATGTGTGTTTCAACAGGTTAAATTTGTGGTAATTTGTTATACAAAAATTTTTTAAAAACTGATTTAAAAATCCCTTCATAATCTTCACTGTTATGTTTAACAATCTGTTTTTAAAGAGTGTGTGTACGTGTGTGTGTGTGTGTGTGTGTGTGTGTGTTACACAGAGAGGCTAAGATATTATTATACTTATTTTTTCCAGATTTGTTCATATACAGACATATGAACTTCATATGCATAAACAAATGTTAACCTATATAAATTATACAGTTATTAACACAATAATATATATATATATAATATATATATAATTATATATATATTATTATATATATATAATATATATATACACATATATATTTTTCCAATTAGGATACTTTATTTATACACACACACACACACACACACACACACACACACACAATATCCTAATTGGAAAAATTAATAATTTAAATCCTCTCTCCAGTTATTACATCTCTCTTTCATCTTTGGCATATTTATCTTATTATTTGCAGTACCAACCACAGACGCTGTTGGATAGTAGTCACTCAATTAAAATCTGTTGTGTCTAAACTGAATGGCTGAATATACATACATGTGGACAGCATATGTGCATTAGGTTGCATGGCCTAATGGAAAGCATTATGACTTGAGTGCAATGTGACACAGGCATGCATGACAATCTTGCCTCCAGTAAGCATCAAGATGTTGACCCTGGGAATCCCTTGAACTCCAGGCTGTATAGCATGATGCAGTGTTCACTTGTAGCTCTGTCACTTAATTGCTTCAAGTAAATCTCCTTGTGCTTTATTTTTATCACCTATAAAAGGGGACCATGAATACTATCATGAGCAGGGCCACCAATCTCCCATCAAGTCTTCATGCAAATTAGAAAATATGCCTCCTTTTAAAGCTAATTTATTTCCCTTTGGGAGAAAATATATATACACATGCTATCTGCAATGTTTATGTCACTCCACCGCTTTGTACAACCTGAGCAACTGTACCTGACACTCTGCTCAGGGTTTCTGTGAACATCAAAGTGGAAAATCCATGTAACCTTCACAGCACAGTGTCTGGCTCATATGAATCATTCATTTGTGTCAGTAATCATCATTAATCTTTATCAGAAACATCATCTTCTTTAACATAGAAAGAATAGCATTTAACCAGAATAGATAAAATGAGAAAAAAAGAACTAGTATAGGTTAAAGCCATGGCACATGAAAAGGCATGAGATAAGTGGTTGTTGCTTTTATGTGCTCAGAAGCACCTTGATTCAGTAGTTTCCCAATAAATAGCTGCTGATTGATTGAATGGTTTCTAGTTTTTATAAATAAAAAGCACCTATATATTATGAGAAATGTAGTTCAATGACAAAATATTCTTCACTATTTAAGTGAAAATGAATAATGTGTCATTTATTTTGGAACTGAATTGCCTAACGTGCACATTTCAAAGCGAAATGAAACAAAATTCCCCAAAAGCCCACGTGAAGAAAGAAACATTTCTTTTTACTGTCAAATTACATAGACTTTACTGCCTAACCCAATGATTGATTCAGAATTGAAAATTACAATAATCTAATATAGATTATAACAACATAATATAGAATGTTAATAATACGCATGCTTTGATGTATACAACTATTAAACATTTCTACTGTTTTCCTCAGAAAATAACAGAACTTAGGTCAAATATACAAGCTTATTTGTTTATGTATGCATCCATGTGTGTGTGTTTCTACATATTTTAGATACAAGATCTCACTCGATATATTACCCAGGCTGGAGGGCAGTGGCACAATCACAGCTCACTGCAACCTCGAGTTCTTGGGCTCCAGCGATCCTTTTGCCTTGGCCTCCTGAGGCACTGGGATTGAAGCACTGCACCTGGCCTGTTTTTTGTGTGTTGTAACCAGATAGCTTTGCAAAGACAGCCATTAACTGCACTTCCACTGCATATCCCAGGTCACCAGGAGGACAGGTCTCAGGCAAATCTATTTTTGAAAAGTTTGGAACAATCCACCATCTATCAATACAAGGAAAAAACAAAAATTTGCAGTATATTTTTTCAGTGGATTTTCAATGAGGAGTGCTTTTTCAGTTGAATAATAACATTGCATAATTACATTAGGTGTTCTTAAGAGTTTAATACCTTTACCCCACCAGAAGCTGGAGATTTCATTTCACATTTCTTTAACAGGCTTATCATGTCTATAAGATTAGTACTCTAGAATTTAGTATTATTTAGCATATATCTTCAAGAAAAATATAAGAATTTTTTATTGCTGGATTTTTCTTACACTGTTATTAAAATAAATAAAATTTGAATAGATATATAGGAGGATGTGGAATTTATCTGCTATGGCTGCCATACCAAAGTACCATAGTGTGGGTCGCTTAAACAACAGAAATTTATTTTCCTATAGTTCTGGGGGCCATAAGTCCAAGATCAAGAAGTCTGCAAGGTTTGTTTCCTCTGAGGCCTCTTTTGTTTGCTTGCAGATGGCTACCTGCTTGCTAATTTATGCTGATTTCTAAGATGAGCATTTTATATTAACAATTCCTTTTCTGTTGGCAACTCAGTCAGAGATGTTGGGAAGTGTTTTTGTTTTCTTCTTTGCTGCTGGATACTGAGGAAACGTGTCTCAGTTGAGAGATTCTCCTCTCTTGTGTCTGACTTCTCAAGGCTGGCCAGTGAATAATTTGGGCAGGTCCTTGCCTCCCAAGGCATCTTTTTTTAGTACAAAAATCAAAACTATGTGGTGAGTGTATTGCTATAAACCACATTCACCGAATCGGATCCCTCCTACCCAAGCCCTGTTTTCATGTATCTTTGCCTAACTTTCCTCCTTTGAGAGCAATTTCTGCCATCCTGAAAATCAGAAAAGCTAATGTTATGAAGTTTTTATTAAAACAAACAAACAAACAAACCAAAAACCCAAAGTCAGTTATGTTGCCTGAACCTGAGCAGGGCCAATATAGTAGTTAATAATCTGACGAGACTCTGTCCTACTGAAAATTCCATAGGCATAGAGTAGAGGTATTTCAGGGTAGAATGATGGAAGACACAGAGAGAGGGAGAGAAAAAGAAAGCCGTCACCATTAAAAATAAGTTCTTAGAACACAATATCCTTTAGTGCTTCATTTAGCAAAACACGTCATTTTAGAAGCACTTCTGAGTGAAAGTCAAATGTAAATTTTATACACTGACTGTAAAGAATAAAATGTCCTCCGGGAAGAAACGTGCTCACCCATGAAAGGTAAGAAGGTTTCATCCCCAACTCCAAATGCTAGATTAGTTGTAGATAAAAGATGGATTGAATACTTTCTGGGAAGGCTCCTTGCTCAGTTTTCAGCTTTGTCCCTATAGAGTCCTGCAAGAGTGTTTGTTTACAGTACATCACCCTTGAAGCCAAGGAGATTTCACCAGTTGTTTCTAGAATTCCTGTATTTCATTTCACCCCTTTTATTTTCCATCATTTTAAAGTTTTCGCTCCCCATAGTTTATAGTCCTGCCTGAGGGACATGTATCCTCTTTTATTCTGTGGCCTGTGATCTTGGATCAGAAGACTGAAAAGCAGTGACTTCTTGAGTGAAAAGGTGAGGCCTTTGTCATTGCTGAGCTCTGAATTGTAGTTCTTTCACCTATGCCTGAAATCAACCTTTTAAAAAAAAATTGCAGAGGCAGACTCTCAGAGACCCATTAGTGCATTGTGAGGGCAGAATGAGGAGAAATGTCACCCCTACTCCTACCCCACTGCACTGGGGAAACGTACCAGTGTTAGGCCCTTTCACTTCACAATTATACTTAATCCCCACCTTCCTATCCCCCCTGCATATCAACTCTTAAATGGGAATCTTTTCATTATTAAAGAGGGGTCAATGCTTTTTGGCCTCTCTACTGCTGAAGAGAGGAGTCTCAGAATGAAATGAAGAACAAAACAAAAAGAATTGAAAGAGACATAAACTGTCCTCATGGGTCTCATATGCTTTCCCTTTAATCTGTAAGATCATTGCAGCTTTTCTACCTAACGAAAAGCTTAGCTTTGTGACTCTCATATATTAGCTCATTGCAAAGTGACCTCTAAATCACTATTACTTAGAAACACGGACCATACTCCATACTTCTGTCTATTTTATAGTTCCTATAGTCTACTATCAGTGCCTTCTTCTACTACATAATTTTAAAGGGCAGTATCTGTTTGCTAATAACCTCCCACCTGAATTCTATTTTATTTCTTTGACCTATGTCAAACATAGAAAGTTTAGAAGGAAATTATGAAAGGATTTCTATCTTATATCCAAGGGGAAAGGTCAGTGTATGAATATAAGAAGTTCATTAAAATCCTACTCTCTAAATAAAGTTTAAAATCCCACAACAATGGAAACATAATAGAAGCACTGGTCAATTCATGCAGATTCACACTTCACCTAATGACTTACAGTCATTTTCATTTTTCATAAATGCTTCTCTTCCTAGTACCCAGGAGACTTGTTCTTTTTACTCTATTGTTCAATTAGAGCTGATCACTCCCACAGCCAGTGTGAAACAATTCTTTTGGGATGGCCTTCCATGATTTTCAGATGACAAGGTATTTTTAAATTAGGTAGCCTGAAGGGTTCTTTTAGGAATTGAATCCTGATTTATCTCGGTTTTCAAAAAAGGATGGCAAGTTCAAAGAAATGTAAACTCTGCTTTCACTAATAAGAGCAAACTTAGAAGGGAAGAGAAGAATTATAAATTCAATTTCTTCATTTAAAAAAAACGAGATAATATCTACATTTCAGGACTGCAGAGTCAATTAATATTTTTGACTATTATATTTTTTAAGTACATGCATTTCAACTTTAGTCAATTATTCGACATCCATGTTTTTGGAAGAGTTTCTAGAAAAAGTCATCTGCCCCCAAATAATTTCTATGCCAAATTTATCCCAGTGTTTGAACTTAATATACCTGATTATTAAAAAATATTTATAACAACTTGAATTAGCATACAGTATATAGATTAAACCTCTTCCTAGCCATATCCTTAGGGAAAAACAACAACAACCGATTTTCACTTAGGGTTCTAGTAAGAACGAGAGAGGATCTACCAAGAGGAGGCAGTTGGATAGTCTATCAAAAGAATCTCAAGGTAAGATACCTCACTGGAGCTCTGGGCATCTGGAAAGCAGATGGGGTCTGGAGTGGAGAAGGAATGCTGCTAGGGAATAGGCACTTATTATGGGCACTTTACTGCGAGGCAGGTACTATCATTTCCATTGCACAGATGGGGTAATGGAGGCACAGTAGGATTAGATTAGTTGTGCAAGATGAAAGATGTTCATGGAGTAACTGAGCTTTGGAGCCAAGCAGTTGCCGTGACCACGCACTGTGCATACCATCTCCTGTGCAGCAAATGCCACGGAGGAGAGTGAAGGGACGCTGTGGTTCATACTACCAGCTTCCTTTGTCTGCCCAATATCTCTTCTCCCCTTTTCTTTACTAGAGGAACCCCAAATATCTTTTTGGAAAGCAACAGATCTTGTTGGGAATACTCATGGTCCCATGCCCCATATAATCCATTCTGGTGAAGGAGATCTACTACGTTTGCTTTCTGTGAAATCATTTTCCTGACATACAGGCTCACCTGGAATTTGCCTCTCCTTTTTCTACTTTCCTTCTGGCTATCCAAAATACAATTATCCACTAGGGGAGAAGCAACCATTCTATGGATATGGGCCTGAATCGGAAAGATGGAAGAAGCCTGTTGTCATTCTGGATCTGCCACAGCAGGTCTGAATTATCTACTTTTGTAACTTTTTTTTTTTTTAATGAAAAAAGGAAACCCCTATTTGGTTAAGTCACTGTTTCTATAACATGTGGTTAAATGCAATCCTAACCAATAAGGAAGTATGCAAAAATAGAAGGAAACGAAACCCAGCATATGTAGACTATACCGTATTGCCTCAGTCTGGCACCATGACGGGTGGATACAAACACAACTCCGCGCTTCATGCATTCATTGTGTGAGGTTATGCTGTTTCATGTAGCAGCAGTGCCTGAGCCCAGACCTGCCTCACCTATATAGCAGATATATTTCAGCTACTCTACCACAACAAAGATTTGGCAAATTAAATAGCCTGCTGGCCAAATCTGACCTGTGGCCTCTTTCTGTACAGACTATAAACTGAGAGATTTTGTTTTCTTCCTAGCTTTTAAAGGTTTTCAAAACCCAAACCGAAAAACAAATAGAAACAAAGAATATACCACAGAGATTATATGGGCCTTTAAAACCCAAATATTTACTACCTGATCTTTACAGAAAAAAAGCATGCCGACCCTTGCAAAAGGACAGGACAGAGAAGAGTCCACCTTGCATATATTGCTAAGGCCATTTTTATTCTCCTTTGTTGGTCAATGAGTCATTATGTCCAAAATATGATCTGTGACTGAAGAACTCACTCAATGATTCTGTGAAACGGAACTGGCAGGCAATAGGGAAGAAGGATGAATAGCATGGCTAATACCTTCCTTTCTTAAAAAGAAAGAATCTAGTTTTAAGTATAATGATGTCAGATTTCCGGAAAATATCATACATCAGCTGGAGCCGAGTGTTGAAAAGGAAGTATCATTAAGCATTCCACAGAAAATTCTAGAAAGAATTAAATTTTGAATACCTCAGAATAAAAGTGCCTTTCAAGGAGACTTCCCCGCTACAGGTGGTACCAAGCTCTCATTCTCTAAACATTTCCACTATTCATTTTCATTCTCATTACATGCTACACTAACAACGCTGGGTTGAAAGCTATGAGTAGAAAAATAGTGATTTCCCTGATTTTCTATTCTCATGGCCTCATAGAACCTAAAATGGGTGTTAGTCATTATTTAGATACTTGAACAATTATTTTAAGTAATATGCAGAAATAAAGGCTTTCATTTTTATGACTAAAAGTCATTTCTCATACCCAAAGGTAAGATTATACATTAAAATTTTCCAATAGTATATTTTGGCAACTCTTCCCAACATGAAGTCAGCTTAGTTGTAAGCCAACCTCACACAACAGTTTTCTAAGTGTATTGCTGTTAGTGAATTTTAACTCCTGCTTCATGAATACTAGAGAATACTCCTAGAGCCTCAGCACAAACAAACACAGAAGAGAAGGAAAATACGGATTCAGTAAACTTTCAGATCTGTACATACCTAAATTTCATTTAGTTTCCAAGATTTCTTATTTTTCTATACATATGTTTTCCTTCTAAAGCATTTAGGTCATCAGCGTTTTATAAGTAAAGCTTTTTTCTTTCTAAACAATATCCATTTAATTCCTGCTAGAATTTTGTCACTTCAGAGATTTCACAATGTAACAATAAATTCCGTGCCAGAGTGGTCTATCACTTTTAAAGCTAAGTGGATTTTCAGAAAAAAATGACTATTGTATCAGCTGTTTTTGTCTAGTATTTTATAGATACAACATACTTTGTCTTCAGATCAAAGATTTTAACACACTTTTATTCATGTACTGAGCACATTATCCTTCCTAAGACTCAGTCTTCAAGGTTTTTCATTGTTAATATTTATCTTTCATATCGAATGTCTACATTCATATAATTATAAAATTATGCAATTATTTTATGTAAATTAGTGATGACTACATGTGAATATTATAAAACAACATATTACAAAGCACTGTGATTACAGAAAATGGTAACAGCGAACAGCTGGATTGAGAAATTTAAATTTGCAAAAGACTCTTTCCATAAAGCTTTTTTTCCATGTGCATCCGAGTTTCAACTGGTATTGACTGAAACCATTTATATAGAACAGGCTAATTAAACTTAAATCTAAATATCTTGAACAGATTGAAGGAATAAAACAGGTAGAAAAGCAGTTATTTCTCTATGTTTGACATGTGGCTACATTAATAAAGAGCAGTTTCAGTGTTGCCTTTAAGAATATTCAGCAATTTTAATGTTAGAGGATAAAATCAGAATGGTTAAAGTGAAGAAACATTTTGAATTTGAATCCGTCAAATGTTATTGGAAAGAAAAGAACTGTGTACTTAAACAACTACCAGAAATAATCTTGAGCAGGTATGGATTTCATTTTACAAACTAAGTAAGCAGAACATCATTCTCTTTTTAATTAACTGACATGCAATTTCCAATTTGAGGCCTCCACCTGCTAAAAGGTTCAAATCTCTACAAATGCAAGGACCCCCTTTTTACAAAAATTCAAGGTGGTATGTACCTTATGGGCAGGGTGGCTATTCAAATATTTAACAGCATTGCAGTGACCTTAGACCATTTTGAGTAGATGCCTAACCTCTCAAGGTGAATACTGGTCAGCGCATTCAAGTCTGGTCCACTGGTATGGGCCTGCTGGGTATCTGCCATGTTTTTAGAGACATGCAGTGGGCATAGGAGGTGGGCATAATATTTATCATCACCTACTTTGACATGCATCGAGAGGTCTCTTTTCTCTGTGGACTTTACCTAATGACTACACAGGTTACCACTGCTCTTTTAGACACAAAATCTCTCCTGTCTGATTTCCCACTAGGCTCCCTCTTGAGCACAAAGGGAACATCCTTGTTCACCATTATTCACTAGCATGAAGGAGGCTCCAGCTTAGATATGCTATGCCACCATTTCTTCTCAACTGCTGCATTGTGCCCATCACACAGTTCTATGGGGTTTCCCCTTCCCCTTGGCTTTCTTGCATATGAATTCTGCAAATCTATGTCATGTCCTTGTTATCTTCTCCATCTCAGAATTCATGGCAGGATCAGGGCGGAATGCAAAACCCTATTACCAAAATTAAAGAACTTAACTCTTACTCTGATTATGCTATGGCAGACTTTTCTTGTAGCCAAAGACGAGATAATTTCACTTCTAGATAGCACTTGAAAAGGAGAGGGCTAAAGCTTAAAAGGAGTTACGATATTGAAATATGGTCTCAATAGTCGTATGATGTGGGGCCAAAGTATTTATTATTGTTGTCTTTCTACATTCCTATATCTCTTCATCCATATCACAATATTGAGATTTATCTTCCCTTTTCAAATACCTTTAAGATACAATTCATATGACATAATTCACCCATTTAAAATATATGTTCCCATGTTTTTTCCCCCAAATTTCATCTTGAAACGTTCCCATGTTTAAAAATTTATCAACGAAGTTGTGCAAGCATCATCACAATCTAATTTAAGAACATTTTCATCATTCCCCCAAAAGACCATATATTCAGTAACAGTCATTCCTCATTCCTTCCTCTGTACCTCCACCTTACCTAGCCTCTGGCAACCAGTCCCCTACTTTCTTTCTCTGTAGATTTGCCTATTTTGCGTCTTATATATGAAGGGAATCATAAAATATGAGATCTTTTTTGATGAGCTTCTTCCCTTTAGCATGATTTCCAGGTTCATCCATGTTGTAGTATGTACGAGAGTACTTCATTCCTTGCCATTACCAAGTAATATTCCTCCATATGGGTTTATCACAATTTATTCATTAGAATTTTTAAAATTAATATTTTATTTTTTAACTTATCTTCCTAGAGCCTTGTCTATGCTATAAGGAGTCTAGTAAAGGGCTTTTAAAGGTTTTTGGGAGTTAACTAGTAAAAATTGGAAATGTAGTATAAATGACTATAACCTCTTCCTGTGGAAAAAGTGATTGGCTCAAAATAAAGAGAAGCAATTCATGCAAATATTCGAGTTTTTACTTTTTGAGAAACCTTAAAAAACTGTCAAACACAAAGGAAATTAATAAGCATTTGACTCTAACAGCAAGGTTTTCTTCAGAACTGTCTCCAAGACTTGTAAACAGGTAGATGAAAATGGCAAATGGAACCAATAATTGTTATTTCTATAATATCAAGCAATGAAGATGGTGGATTTTTTTTAACGTTAACTTCATGTGGTTTAAGGTTAACCTCACGTGGTTACTCTGGGGATTACATTGATATGTCAGCATACCTGATTGCCTGAGGAGCACAGGTTGATTGAGAAGTTCTAGAAATGTCACTATCAATATTCAGGGAACTGTTTAGACCCTTTATAAGTGAGTTTTTAAAAAAGTTGGGCATATTTAGCTATGGTCATATTATTATTTATAATTTCGTTATGGTGGTATTTATAACACGAAATAAACCTTCAGTGGATTCCAAGTTATAGCAGTGCAACTGTGATTAGGACTCATGTATGCTAGGGGTTTCTTAATCTGATAGTATAAAGGCAAAGATCTTAACTCTATGAATGAATAAAGTTTCTATCTTTCAGGCTCAAAAGAAAATATGTGCAATTATTTGTATAATGCCCTGAGATATTAATATAAATAACATGAGAACTAAAGCTTCATTTCCCCAATATTCCTTCTGTCTCAAAATGTGTGAGATAATTTATTGGAGAAGGTCTCTTTTCCTTTTAAGGCTACATTTTAAATATTTTTTTCTCACGTCATTTTTTTCTAGTGTTAACACAATCATGCTGAATTAATTAACCTCACATTTTTTTCCTTTCATAAGTTAATTCACACTCCAAAACTGCATTTTATGCCTTTCTTCACATACTCATTTTTTAAAAAAGCAGAAACAAAAGGTTTCAAGTTTCTTAGGCTATTTGGAAAAAAAAAAAAAAAGAATCAGATACAACAGCAGTCATCCATGAAAACAACTGACATTTAGTTTCACATGTAAGGTAAATCCAAATGGCATGAGAACCTTTGTACTCACAGGTATCTAAAGACTCGTCTGAATCATCAGGGCAGTCAGGGTCCCCATCACACAGCCAGCTCTGGGAGACACAAGTCACGTGATCGTGGCAAAGAAATTCACCAGGATCACACAACTGCTGATCTGAAAATGAAAATGTTTCAAAATAAAATATGAATGATCTGAACATGAGCAGAAGGAGCAGTACAAAGATGAAACATGAGAAAGCAACGCATAAAAGGTACATGAATATGATCCACACTTTCTGTTCAGCAGCAAAGACAAACCAATTATTTTTCTAATTTTAACTGCTCAGCTCAAACACACAATTTTACACTTGACTTTGTTATAAGTTCACACAATCTGTTCTGGAAATAGTTAGAAATTCTGTTTGTGTTTATGACTAGGGGCTTTATCAGATCAAAGATGGAATATAAATATTCCAGCAAATAAGTTTTATATAAGATGTTGAATCAAAGCAGAAGCTCTTGAGCATAGAAATTTTAGTTTCTTTCTCAGCTCTGGGAGGAAGAAAAAAATCAGTTGAGTTAAATATTAATATTATAGTTAAAATCCATTTCTGAGTATTCAGTTTTTAACCATCCATCCTGATACTGGGGCTTCACATCTCTACATGAGTTGGGTCCCCAATATCACAGCATTTTCTTCCTTTTCTTGCCATGACTTCCAAGGTGACAACTTCTGCTCCAAGAAGGCAGAAGTGATAGCAAACTTCCATAAGGGTTTTTTCCTATCTCAAATTTTCTACAGTTGGTTGTGACTAAAAGTCTGCTATTTTCCTTCCTTTGTTTCAGAATATTTGAAATCTGCAGCCCTTTCTCAAGTTCTCACAAACTCATCAGATGTTTGTTTTTCACAATATATTTACTTATATCCTGTGAATCCCTTTAAAAAATAATTATTTTTTACACCTTAATATGTCTGAAATAGGAATGTTTCTTACAATGATGGCCTCTGAATGTGAAGCAGTGTTGGGAACACCTTAGCCATTATGTTCCACCAGTACTTTTGTTATCTGCATGTAAAAAAAACTTAAGATTTAAAAAAATCTATCATTACATAGGTCTCAGTGAGCTCTTTCAGTGAATATTTCATAAAAATTCTAAGTGATACGAAAGCATTAGGCCATAACTTACTTGATAACTTTGCCTTAGCAATATAGAAAATAATACTATATCATACTCTCAATAGTATCCTAGATTGGATAAAATACGGTACATCTTTTCTTTCTCTCCCTCAACTTCCCTCCACCTGAGACTAGCAGTGTAAATTTCAGTAGATATGCATTACAAACACACATATATCTAAAATCTACAAATGTGGGTATAAGAATAGCCTTTTCCATTCTCAAACTATAGATATTTTATATTTTCATTAAGTTCACCACCAACACCACACTCATCAATACCACTGTCATCATTGATTTTTACATGAAGCTGTTTGAGCATACTTTGTATTTGGACAAGACTTGGTGTTGTAGAATCAAAGATGTAGAAGCCAGACTTTGTCTTAAAGGTCCCAAAAGACTAGTTGCACCTACAGATCTCATGCCCCCCAAAAAATGATTAAAGAAGAGAACACGGGAAGAGACAGATTGAGACAAATAAAAAAATAGTTTTTGGATATTTGCATTCCTCTAAAGATGGATTGGCTTTGGATAAGTGAAATACAGAACATTCCAGGTAAAGTTTAAACAGTGGCTAAGATAATAATTATTATGGTGCATTTGAGAAAAAATCAATTTTCTGCTGAAAATGAAATGGCATTCAGGTAGTGAGACCTAGGTTTTCTCCACCAAACAGTGGTGTGTGATATTTATAAGTCTGCTTGAATGCTGAAGGAGGAGGGCTTACATTTTGCTTTAGGCTGTCATATAACTTTTGAAGTTAATATAGAAAAAGAGCATGGAATAAAATTCAAATTATTTGCTTACAGATAAAGGAACCATATAATTTATCTCCAGGCTGAGAGAGTTCTCAGACTGAAAGTAGGTTTATTAGTAATTACACTGGGACAACAGGTATAAACCAAGTTTATCCCAGAAAAGTCAGAACAGATGTTCATTGTAGCTATAGCTACTTTGTGTTTGAGCTATGATCTTGAAATACTAGATTTTATCTCCATTCCTCCCAAACCATAACAAATGGTTATGCGGAGGAGAAATGTCATTGCACAGTGTGTGACTCAGTGAATAATTGATAGTTACTTGGTGAAAATATAAAGAAGAAGGCCATAAAAGTAACTCATGGTGTTGGAATTGAGTATCTGAAAAACATAGGTCAGGACCCGTAATGAAGGACCTTGATTGCCATTGGAAGTATTTTGTCTATAATTTGAAGTCATGGAAAATACTAAGGAAAAGATATTTAATAATAAAACATGCTACAAAGCCATCTCCTAAAAGACTTAACAATTGTCTAGAGAAGAGTTCAAGATGACTGGACTAAGGTACTAGGGAATTAGATGAAGACTCTGATCCCAGTGATGTGAAGTATGAGTTAAGAACTGGTGACTAAATATTTGAAAATCTCCCATGTATCTTCACGTATATAGTCTTAAACAATGGATGGTGTCATAAAACCAAGACACGACATACAGGTAGAAAAGATAGACTGAGTACATGTGTACATATGTCTGTGAGCCCACTCATGGGGGGGAGCTGAACAATATTAGAAATAATAATGAATATTTAATGTAGCACAAAAAGCACTTTCGCCACTCTGTCTCAATTTGTTCATTCATTTATTTATGCAATACATTATGAATTTCTACTGTGTTCTAGGCACGGGGGATACAATAATGAAAATAAATATATAAAAATAGGGCAGAATTCCTGCTATCGTGGATCTTACATTTTAATGGGAAGAGAGAAAAACAAAACAAATGAGCTAATTGTATAGCATATTAAAAGATAAAACCTTATTGAGGGAAATAAAACAGAGATGGGGATTGAGGGTTAGAGTTTGGAGGCAGGGACAATTTTAAATAGGTGGTCAGAGTATATGTCAAAGAATATGACATTTGAGTAAACACTGAAGCAAGGTGAGAGTGACACGCATTTGAATAAAAGGCCAAGGGCTAAGGATGTGAGGCAGGAGGAACACTAAGGAGGCCAAAGTGGCTGCAGGAAAAGATGAATTAGGAAAAGATGTGGTCAGAGTACCATATCTGAGGAGATCAGATAAAGGTTTTGTTTTACTAAAAACAAACAAACAAAAAACAGGATGGAAGACCATTAAAAGATTCTGAGCAGTGTAACAGTGTTGCAGTTTTTCACTCCAGTAGTTCTGCAAGGCACAGGGAGTGTTACAGCTCATTGACTCCTGCGCCAGCAGCTCAGTGGGTGGGAGCGTTACAGCTCTTTGCTTTTGTCATTCAGAGTTCCGGATTCTTGTCCCACAACCAAGAATAAGGCACACAGACTGGAGAGGGTTAAGGCAAAGATTTATTAAGTGACAGAAAAGATCTCAGCAGCAAGAGGGAGCCCAAAAGATGGTTGCTGGCTGTGGGGCTAAGTTTGGGGTTTTTATGGACTGGGAATGAGGAGGAGTGGGTTGACTGGTCTGTGAGCTGTTTTTGAAAATGTACCATTTGGAAGGAGACAGGATAGTACAAAGAACCAATAGGAGGCAGAAGGGAACATTTGGCCCACAGAGCTGGAGTGATGTTTCACTTTACCCAAATGAAGACTTCGCCTGTGGCCAAGAAAGACAGGTATATGTAAAACAAATGAAAAGTAAGAGACATTTGGGAGGAAGAGCACAAAACGGAACAAAGGCACCAAAGGGAGACAAATATACCCAAAAAAGCAGTGAAATTTGTTCATCTGGGCTCACAGAGTGGGTGTTTCCATTTAGGGATGTGGGCTTTTCCTTATTTGGGGCCTGAAACTTGATTTTCAGGCTGTTCTTGGTTTAGAGAAGTTCCACGGAGGGCCTGCCCTAACTGCTGGCCTGCCTGCTTTCTTCCTTTCTCCTCTCTCATCAGGATCTGGCTTACTTTTTAAAGAATCATTTTGGCTACTGTGCTGAGAATATATACTAGAGTGAAGTGAAGGTAGAAGCAGGGAGATCAACTGGAATGTTATTGCAACCATCCAGGTGAGAGGAGATAGTACTGTGGAAAGACGGGTTGGTTGAATAGAATTTCAAGACCGTATTTAAAGAGGAAACTAGACTCAAATATTATGCTCACCATTTAGTAAATGCCAGAATCTTAAATTCAGATAGTTGGACCCAAACATATGACTTTCTAACCATTTAAAAATTATACTGAGTATGGGATGTTTTGGAAACATCCAAGAAAAAATATCTAGTCAGTGAAGTATTTATATCTATAACTAAGGAGACTGGGTAAAACTGGCAACCAGAGAGAGAACTGGGGCTACACGACGTTAGTAAAAAACTAGAGGAATAGACATAGGGGTAGATTAAATTGAAGTGAGAGGAGTGTGGGGGATAAATAGCTGGTCAAGAGAAAGAGGCAAAGAGCTAAGAGTAGGTCAGGCAGGGAGACAGAGGAAAGAAAGTTCAGCCACAGATACAGGAGGAGGATGCAGGGGGCAAGGAGATTTACTAAAGTTATGAGAAATTTCAATAAAGGAATCACTTATGACAAAATTCAAATACAGTGAGTTCTAAAAATCTGGAGTAGACTCATAGCCTGAGGGAAAGGTACCACCAGAGAAAGAGACTGGAGGCCCCAGAAAAAGGTGAAAGTAGAGCCATGTGCCCAAGAAAAACATATAGAGGTGGAATAAGAATAGAAACAATAGTAGAAACACTTGTCCTGAGGAAAAAAAGATAGAAAAATGAAATAGATAAATTTTTAACTGTTATGGAAGAAAGTTAACATAGTCTTCATCAGTTGTATTTTCTCAAAAAACTGAGGAGCAGGATTAGTTTTAGAAATTTGAAGAAGGTGGAACATGAAAGTGTTGTAAAGGTTTAGAGTAATTGCTGTTAGAAAAGGAATCAACTAAGAATTTGTGGAAGAACAACTTTGTAATAACAAGGAGTATTCAGCTAAGGTTAAAAGTTGACAGTGGATGTTTTGTTCATTTTATTTTGTTTTAATGTCCAAAGTTTCACCTATATGGAACCATAGATAGAGAATAATTCTTTGGGAAAATCCCAGAAGAAAATCCCTTGGGAAAATATGCAAACCACCTGTGATGGTTAATACTGTCAACTTGATTGGATTGAAGGATGGGAAGTATTGTTCCTGTGTGTCTGTGAGGGTGCTGCCAAAGGAGATTAACATTTGAGTCAGTGGACTGACAGAGGCAGACCTACCCTCAATCTAGGTGCGCACAATTTAATCGGCTGCCAGTGTCGCCAGAATAAAAGCAGGCAGAAGAAGGGGAGGACTAGACTGGCTGAGTCTTGAGGCATCCATCTTTCTCCTGTGCTAGATGCTTTCTGCCCTCAAATATCAGACTCTAAGTTCTTCAGCTTTTGAATTTGGACACTAGTGATTTGCCAGGGTCTCTCAGGCCTTCAGATACAGACTGAAGACTACACTCTCAGTTTCCCTACTTTTGAGGTCAGGGGACTCAGACTGGCCGCCTGTCTCCTCAGCTTGCAGACGGCCTATTGTGGGACTTCACCTTGTGATCGTGTGAGTCAATTCTCATAGTCAAGCCCCCTTCATACATTCATCTATCCTATTAGTTCTGTCCCTTTAGAGAGCCTTGACTAATCTACCACCGATCCTCAATACTCACATGTATGTAGAGATATACACAAATTCATCATGCTTCAAAATGACATTTTTTTTTTTTCAGGGGTAAGATAGACCTAATGGGATTTGCCTAATGAGCCTATGTTATCAGCTTGCTAAGGCAAGTTTCAATATTTAAAGACAATTTATATTGTTACAGTTTTGGGATATTTTATATTATCCCTCTAGGAAACAGCAGATAAGAACAGCATGCTATATAATGCACCTATTTATTTTTAAACCAGATATTCCATTTCAAAGTCACTTTTTAAAAACATTAGTTATAGGAATCAAGTGAATGAATTTTCAGTATTTCAAGGTGATTACTTAAAAATATGGCCACTGGATTGAATTCCTTGAATCAGAAGCTAAATATGTTGTATATAGATGTGTTTTTCATTTAGCCTATTTAATGCTTCATCCCACACTTCTGAGATAGGCAGACTAATCTTATTTTAAATGTCTTCCTATTATATGAAACATAGTGTTTTACACTGTAATTAAAACAAGGAGCTTATGAAAATTTGAAGGCAGTTTCACTTACATCCCTAAGGACAAAGATCAAAGCTAGTACCATGTATATCTCTTTATAATAATAGATCCTTGCAATCAAAAGACATGAAAAGATTAGGACAAGCATAGCCTACACAGTTTACTCATTTTGGATTCACCCTGGCATGAGAAAGGCTTAGTATAATTATCCTTCTTCATTTATATGAAAACATCTAATTATGTATTTTAATAGTTTATAAATATTTTTGAAAGTTTGATATAGTCATAGATGAAACAATGTATATACCTGAGTTGTCACAGACTAGCTAATTTATATTTTCTCATTTTAAAATCAAGATGAACTGCAAATTTTGATCTTTTCAGAAAATAATAACTGTCTAAGTCAAATACTAAAACTAACATCTATCAATAGGGGTCTACTTTACAACTATGTAGCCCCCAGCTCCTTGAATATTTTGCCATGATTAATTTACAAAAATCTTTTGCCATTTTTCCTAAAAGTTCACTTGTTATACTAATGCTATATATACTCATCTTATCTCAATAAGTTGCCTATTGAATACATAAGTGGACACTATGGAAAAACTTTAAGGAAACATAAATAATTCACTGTAGTAGCTAGTTGCAAATTAAACATAAAGGAGGGATAACATTTATTCAACATCAATACCCCCAGGAATTCAGATAATTAGGTTTCAAAATACTTTTAAAGCATAGGTAAATTAAAGAATACATACAGTCTTCTGAACAGCTAAGTATTAGGGAAATGCTATGACTTATGTTTTCAGAGTTTAGTTAACATCAAATATTTATTTATTGTCTCTAGGTCTCATTGCTAATTTAAACATAGGGTGATTCATACTACAACACTCATAACTGCTAAAAGAGAAATATGGTTATACTTCCTTTTGTCTCATATAGCAGACAATGAATTTATTACCAAGAGAACTGAATTTTTGTAGAGGCCTACAGAAAATATTACAAATACAACTTCAAATTTTGACAAAGCTCATGTAATGTTACAAGAACAATGCTAGTTATCAAATATCAAGAAGTACCTTAATCCCTTTCCTTTACGTTCACCTGCCTCTGAAAACTGTGCATATGTACATTAAGAATAAATTGCTCAGAATTCCGTTTAAATTGTTTTTCATAATAATTTCTTCTACTGTCATTTTGCCACTTCAACATACACTTTTTAACCCTCCTCACTGTTCTATTTGATTTCCCTAAATATAATATTCATATACTTTTACTGTTATATTCCTTTGCTTGGAATGCCCTTTCCTATCTAGCAAACTTGTAATTATTCACTAAAGTCTAATGACATTTTAGATTCTTTAATAAAAACTTTCCCAGTGGACTTTTTCCCAGTGAACTTTTTCTTTC
This sequence comes from Sapajus apella, assembly GCF_009761245.1. NCBI lineage: Eukaryota > Metazoa > Chordata > Mammalia > Primates > Cebidae > Sapajus > Sapajus apella. Next base: position 5,939,782 of record NW_022436958.1, read on the forward strand.
TCCGTCACTGGATCCACAACACTCTACTCAAAACGCCAAAAAGCTTCTATGGTACTTCATTTTATGCATTGTACCTACTGTGTGATGAGCTGCTGGGGGCAAGGGTTTCTGTCCTAAGACTTCATGTTTGCAATAACAAAAGACTTCAGGGCTGCAGGACACTATGTTACGTGAGATAAGCCAGGAAAAGAAAGTTAAACATCACATGTTCTCATTCATATGTGGAAGCTAAAAAAGTTGATCTTACAGAAGTAAAAAGTGGAACAGAGGATACTAGGAGCTGGGAAGGATAGTGGGACAGGAAGGATAGGAAGAAATTTGTTACAAAATTGTATCTAGATAGGAGAAATAATTTCTAGTGTTCTCTATCACTGTAGAATTACTATGATTAACAATAATATATTATAGTTTCAAATAGAAGGAGGATGTTGGACATTCCCAACACCAATAAATAATAAATCTTTGAGATGATAGATATGCTAATTACCCTGATCTCATCACTGTACAATACATGTATAGTAACATTACCTATCCCACAAATATGTACAATTATGTCAATTAAAAATATAATTAAAGAAGACTTCAATGAAAAACAGACCAAAGTTTCTGACAATAATTATACATTATTTTTGCAAAAAGAGGGGCTAAAAGAAAAACCAAAGCAATACGAGTATTCTGTGTTTTATTTTCAGGATGATAAATAGCTTTTTTAGTTAATCACTAAAATAAAATTAAGCTCTCCCATGGTTAAAATGAAATACCTGAATAGTAAAGATTATACTATATAAAATTAAAATATCCGTGAAAACTGAAAAGCAAACTTGAGATTCAGTGTTACCCTCCAGAGTCTCTTAAAGACTGCTGAAAATTAGACTTTTACAATAGCTGGCGTGAAATGGTAACTTAGCCAAATATGTTATAGTTTTTTGCAAAAGATTATTCCTTGAGTAATATCACATCTGCAACCACAAGATAAAATGTAACTAACTATCTTAAGCCTATAAATAATAGGAATAGAAAAATGCTTAGATTATGTACATTTTAAGGGGCTTAGGGTTGGGAAAGGCAGACCAAAAATGCTTGAACTAGGATAGTTTCATTTTGCAAAGAGAATAGATTTCCTTCACAAAATGGGTGGCTTATTGAAAAATAAACCCTATTGGACACTATAATTCACACATAGTGAATATAATATCACAATTCACGATACCACTAATCTATGATAAACCCCTCCTGAAAAATCAGCAGAGGCTTGAATTCGAAGGGCTTTGAGTGATTAAAAGTATTGAAATATTTGTATTTCAATAGTATAACATGGTTCTTAATCAGTAATTTCCATTTTCATGTTAAGACAATATTAATAATTAGAAACTGAGTCTACAGACATAATGCATGTATACCCACATGACATGTAAACGAGTTTGCATATTTTAAGTTTGGTGCACAATTCCAGCTACAGCTCATTCATCCTTGAAACTAAGACAGATTGAGAGACAAGCCACATAAGGATAAAATGTGAAATTGACTCAAATTGAATAAGAGCCCCTTGGTAGGCTGAATAATGGCACCCCAAAGAAAATCACATCCTAATTCCTCGAACCTGTGGATATGTCACCTTACATAGTAAAAGGGACTTTGCAGATGTGATTAAGTAAAGGATCCTGAGATGGGGGATTATCCTAGATTATCCTAGTGGACCTATTATCATCACAAGGGTGCTTGTTAGAGGGAGATCAGAGAGCAGAGAAGTACATGTGCCATGAAAGAAGAAGCTGTAGTTTAAGAAAGGGGCCAAGCATCAAGGAATGTGGGCTAACTCTGGAGGCTGGTAAAGACAGGGAAATGGATCATCACCTAGAGCCTCCAAAAGAAGTCAGCCCAGTGAGCACTCTTTAGGCTTCTGACTCCTATGCTGTAAGACAGAAATTTGTATTGCTTTGAGTCTCTCCATTTGTGGTAATTTGTTACAATGGCAAAAAAGAGACGAAAACAATTTTCCAGTCTCATGTCACAGACAAGACATGACATGTGTTAGGCTGATCTAATGAGTAAGAAACAAGCAAGTTGCAAGCTAGTGTACCATTAAAGGCCTTTTTCTCTTTAGTCAATTTCTTTTAGTTTCAACATGGTCTACTTTTACATAAATTGGCTTTTCTTCTCCTTGATGTAAAATGTCAGTCCCAATACACTGGTACAGGATGAAGGCCAACAATAATGACTAGAAGCACATGACAGAATTTTATGAAAAATCTTATACATGGTTAATAAGTCATAAATAGCTGGCATCTCTGTATGAGAAATATATGAATTGGGAGGTATATATTTTTGTGTACAATTGTGTATACATGTTTTTATTCTTGGGAGATGGAAAAATACAAAAATATGATAATATCCTTCACCAAAAAGTCATAATTAATAGTATATTTTTATGCTTTCTATTGGATGCTACCAAATGTGTAATCATTCCATGCCTTATTAAGCACCAAGTGTTTTTGGAGCTGCAGATGGCAATTTGTACTCACAAAACATCTTATATAAAACGGAGACAAAATTGAAAACTTGAAGAAGTACATTATCCCCAGGAAGAAGCTTTGCTCATTTATCATTTCTATCATAATGAACAAATGAAAAGTACCTTTGTAAACATTTCAAATCCAATTTGACATTTAATTTTCAGGGAAAAAGTAGAGATTTTTTTTTCTGTAATAATTTAAACACTGGTAGGTTTCTTGGATTCTTTAGGCAGTGATATAGAGAATTACAAGGGATTCTACATAGATTTATTTGGATCTACTTCTTTACCACGAAATACACACACACACACACACACACACACACACACACACACACACCCACCCACCCACCCACCCAAATAAAAATCCTGTCTTTTACTTAGCAAGAGACAAAGGATATACATTCAGTGGAATAAAGTTGACACATTCAACGTGGTTGGCTGGAGTTTTTATTATCATTGGACTAATGCTTTACAGTTGTGTGTTCTTTTCTGAAACTTCAGTAGAAATGCTCTATTGCATTTTTCAAAAGCCCATTCAAATGAATCAGCAAGAGTTATTTCCTATACTACCCTGTTAAGAAAGGAGAAAATTTTGACATCTCCCTCATAAATGTAAAAGAAAAAGCCTAAATTATTGACATTTCCTTGCAGGCTCTATTATCTAAATCCTGCATGATCCTCATCCAATCTCCCATGGGATACCAAAATCCACATCTTTTTTTCTCATCTCTAGACTTAGTGAGACATGAAGCAGATGGTTAGACTTTGGCTTTTTCAGGGATGTGAAATATACTATCTATTATGCTATGTTTTAACCATTAAAAGCCCTTCAAATACTATAATTTTTTTCATCTCATTATTTTAATCTTAAAATATATTTTCATTGATAATTCCTTACTCCCTATTTTAAAAATTTCTAAATGTATTCATTTATTTAATACTCATTTACTTCACACCAAAGTAGGCATTAAGAATATAATGAGGAGACAACTGGGGTCTTATCCTACAAGCTGCTGGTGGTTTAGTAAAGGGGTGGGCAAAAATAGAAATATTTACAATCATGTGAGGTAGGTGCTAATATAGGTGCATCTGGAGTGCTGTTGGAAGAACAATGAAAATAGAACAACTCATACAGTGGACAGAGGTAGAGTTGGGAGTTCAGATAAGGCGAAGATGTGCAGAATATATTGTTAATTGCCTACACAGCAGCAGTCTTTGCCATCTTGAAAAATACCACTTTCCACTATGGAAATAGGGAAGGCTGTATGCTTCCTCTCCCCATATCTCTTACAGTTAGTACATGGACATGCAGCCTGTGTTGATGACTGACAACTGAGATGAAGAGTTATTTAGGACTGTCCCTAGAAAAGGTTTCCTTTCTACTAAAAGGAAAATAAAACAAAAAAGAAAAGAAAAGCCAAGCCTGTGAAGAGAAGCTCTCCTGCGTTGCTCTAGATTATGAGCATTTCAGGTCTGGAGCAGCCATAGCCACCTTGAGAGTATGAGACTAAGCCAGAACATGAAGGCCAGCACAGTGAGGATGAGGAGGTGGAAAGTGCTCAGCACTTGGGTGTTGGGTGATATTCATGATATCGTTATTGCTTAGTCATTGTGTGTTGGGTGATCATGCTAACAATCAGAAGTAACTGGCACAGTCATTAGAGAAGCATTCCCAAAAGGGCGTTTCTTCAGCATTTTAATAAAAGGATACAAGACTGTCAAGCTGAGTAGGCAAAGGACAGAATACCGAACGAAAGGGAGATCACAAAGGGGAAACATGGCATGTTAAGGGAATATTAAATAATAATTCGTATTAGACTAAGCTTAGGCTCAACAACGATTTTGCTGTTGTTGTTTTGAAACAGGGTCTTACTCTAGCCCAGGCTGGAGTGTGGTGGCAAGATCATAGCTCACTGCAACCTTCATCTCCCAGGCTCAAGCAATCCTCTGTCAGCCTCTGGAGCAGCTAGGACTATAGGTGCCCACCACCATGACAGTATATTAATTTTTTTTTTTTTTTTAGTAGAGATGAGATCTCTCTATGTTGCCCAGGTTGGTCTTGAACTCCTGAGCTCAAGTGATCTGCTTGCCTTGACCTTCAAAAATGCCGTGAATATAGGTTTGAGCCACGGAGCCTGGCCTGGACTAAAGTAGAAATAAGTTGAGAAATTAGGTTGAATGCTTACTTCGTTTTGCTTGAATATAGGCAATATTTTAATGCCCTTTTTGTAACCATTCAGGTAGGTTATTTACTTTTCATTATTTTAAGTTGGTAGATTTTGAAAATAACTTTTTGTGGGAGATATAATTATTCATACCATAAGGAGTAATAATAGTTATTGAATGTTCATTATGTGCCACATGCTAAATTAAACAATTTGTATATTTTATTTCATGCTTACAAAAATGTATTAATTGCATCTAACAAATCGGGTGAAACTGTTCAGAGAGTTAAATAACTTTTTCAATGCTACTCAACTAGCAAGATCAGGATATAAATATACACCTGACAAATAGCCTGTTCTCGTAACCCTACATGAAAATTTTCTCAAGCTGGGTTCTCCTGGCATTTTGAGTACAACAGCTTTTGCAATGGGAATATATTTAGTACAACGCACTGCTAGGTATTACACAGCAGCATTGCCTTCAGTGATTGTAACAGCCCCTAACATCTCCACACGTACATGTGCCTGCACTACAAATGCTGTACTAAAGACACCTGCTTGGAAACCATATAAACATTATTAATACTTAGCCTGCATACAGCTATTGATATGTGGCACAAACCTTATATTTTCTAAACAGGCCTCAATGCTTTCTACTTTTTAAATCTTTCCCACCTGCTCACTGATACTTAAAATTCCATTTATGTGAGTCTCAGCTCTACCAAAGTGAAATGGTTAGGCTCTGTGTTCCCATCCTAATCTCATCTCAAATTGTAATCCCCATGTTCTAGGGAGGGACCTGCTGAGATATGACTGTATCATGGGAATGGTTTCCCTGATGCTGTTCTCTGGATAGTGAGGGAGTTCTCACACGATCTGATGATTTTTAAAGTGGTAATTTACCCTGTGAGCTTTCTCTCCTACTGCCTTGTGAAGAAGGAGCTTTTTTCTCCTTTGTCTTTTGCTATGATTGTAACTTTCCTGAAGTCTCCCCAAGCACGCAGAACTGTGAGTCAATTAAACCTCTTTATTTATAAATTACCCAGTCTCAAGGAGTTCCTTGTAGCAGTGTGAAAACAGGCTAATACAAAAGGTAACAACTATCTCTGAAAAAAGTAAACCTTTTTAATTCATTTATTTAAAACTTAGTGAATAACAGATCAAAGAATTTATGGAGATGGGGCTATCATGACGATATAGCACAGATAAAAAGACTGAACAGTAAAAACAAAGGAGTTTGGAGTACCAGAGGCCTACCCTTGTGATTTTGTCAGGAGTCTCCTTCCCTAGTATTCTTTGGAATCAAAGGCATGGAGTAAATGAACTTCATCCCTGTTTATTTCAACTGCATTATCAAATAAATATTTTAAATGTATGAAAGCCCTCTAGAAAATAAAAAGATAGTGAGAGTGATTTTTCTAGACTGATTACTTTTTTGTAGACATCTATCTAAATCCTAAATTACCAAATGAGAATAACATGTTCATTCATTAATGTGATGGGGGACAGAGGTCTTAGGTAGGTGGACTTATGTTATTCCAGTAGTTATGAAATATGAAGAAAAGTTCAATGGGTTTCCCAAACATAACCACAAGAAACACAGATAATTAAGTGCTTCTCTACAGAAGACACATGTCATGAGAATTAAAGTGAAATCTCATCTAAGTAATTATTACTTTATTAAAAGAAGAGGCCTATTGTAACATTTTAATATTAACATAAAATTAGAAAAGGTAGTCATAAGGGCCTAAAGGAATATAAATTAAACCTCATGTTTTCAGAAGTGACATAAATGCACATATTTTCTCACATTATGCCAGTGCATGTTCATTTTTCCATAATAAATTACCGAGAAACAGTGTAATTCAACAACACACGTATTAAGTCACATTACCAGGCTATGAATTAGAGTGTTATGGTCAAATTTTGTGGATACTTTAATTATATATGTTTTATTTAGTTGAAATAAGGATACAGAAGACAATCGAAAAGAAAAAAATCGAATCTTCTGAAGTTGACCACTCCTAGACAATAGCTGCTATTGCATTTTCCTATGTTCTTGCAGACTATTCTATATAGAAAAATACATATAAACTGTCAGGGATTTAAAAATATTCAATATATATTGTTCTGTATATTGCCGTTTTACTTAAAATATTTTAAATTTATCTTCATATAGGCAAATGTAGTTCTATATAATACATTTAATAAGAATATGATATATTATTATGTGACTTTTCCATACTTTTCAAAAGTTTTAAAAATAGTTAATAGGTAAAATTAAAAGTTGTAATAACTCTGAAAGTAATCTTCAGTCAGTTGACTCACTTTAAAAATAAATTACCAATTGAGTAAAAGTGAGATTTTTCAAAAGAATTTATTTATAGAATTTTTATGCACTTAGACAAATTGCCATTCAAAGATAGAGTCAAAATTTACATTACAGCATTACTTTTATCTCAAACCTACATTTATTTTTTTTAAATCTTTATTGGTCCAAGAGATTCTGTCATTTTACATATGTGCGTTTCTGTCAACCTCAAACATTTTCTACCTGCTTTCTGATCATTTTTAAGGACATGCAAATTTTGAGAGAGCCAATTGATGAGAGATGCTGGGAAAAATTCTATGAGACCCAACTGTCCTTGTGCCTGCCACACACATAATCTTTTAAGAAAATTTAGATTTTAAATAAAATTTTAACCTCCTTCTTAACGTGCATTCTTAAAATCAGTATCCTTCTCAGAAAGATAGCTTCAGAGCTGCTCTGAGGCAGCTACATATACAATTTCATAATTAGAAGTTATTTTGTTGAATTATCCTCCTAAATGCTCTTTTAATATGTGTGGCTGGCTAATTTTCCGAAAGAGCTTTGCCCCTTTACTTCTGAAATAAATCTCTAATAGAGTTTTCCAAAATGTTTGAATATTAATTTTTTATGAGTAACATACTCTTTCCCTGTAAACGTTTATGTTTTTTATATGGGAGGGGAAGTCAAAATACTTCCTCTGTTTGGAGGAAGCTCAGCCCTAGTTCTGTCTGACCAGCCTTCATTATAAGGCCATTTAGAAGACCCTAGGTATGGTCTTTCTCATGTGACTAATGCCACACAGAAGAAATTCTACATGAGAAATCAGGAGAATTGACAACAAAAGACCACTCCTTCAGCAGATGGTGGAGCATTATATAGCCAGTATTTAGATATTGCTTGATGGGCAATGAAAGAAGTATTTTTTTTTATTTGACATTTTGAAATTTCTACTGCATCAAAATTAATCTATTTAAGTGCAATCTAATTTAGGCACAGGAGGCACTGCCTAAATCTAAGTTAGGCAAATTTTGGCATATCCTGAAGATAGAATTTATTTTAGCATTCACCACACTTTCTTTAAAAATCCACATACACAAATAAAGAGTAAGTATTGCTTAAAAACTACATGTATCTATGTACCTTATCTATATATCCATCTATATACTCATATCTTTATGTATACTCTTTAGGCATATGTTTATATACCCTTAAAGTTATATCATAAAGTTGCATATATACATACATGAAAAAGTAACATCAAAGCTATCTGTCACCTTTGAATCAGTGTGGAATGTTTTCTATTTTCCTTAGTTATCTAAAAACAAAATGTGCCAAAAATCTAGCTGGTTTCAATCTTTTTACTTGTAAGATTTGGATCCTCAGTCTTCTTATTTGAGTATTTATATTTCTTCCTCTTCAGAACTTAGTAAGCCATAAAAATTATTCCTAAAATTATACTATTATAAAGAATTGAAGTTTATTTTTCATAAAATAAGTCAAATCTGAAGATTTCTTATAAATTGGATGCTCTTCTCTTTTGAGAAGTGGTTAGATATATTTTAAAAATCTGCTGGTTGATTATCAAAGACCAATCTAGATGAATTATAAAATCTATATTCTATAGAATAGTAAGCTCTATGAATGTGCTAAGACAAAATATGAGTATATGATACCTATAATATATATTTTGAGAGATTATCAGCAGATGATTAGGAAGGTAATTTTTAATAATTTTAACAATTCTTGCTTTGATTAATATTACCTATGAATAAAATCTGACTTCCATATGATTGAAGTATCTTTCGCTTTAATTAAATAAACTCTTGGAAGAAATTTGAATGTTTAAGTCATCATAAAATGTATTTATTTATTTATTTTATTTTAATAGAGACAGGTCTTGCTTTGTTACCTAAGCAGGAGTGCAGTGGCTCAAACAGAGCTCACTGTTGCTTCCACCCCGCAAGGTCCAGTGATCCTCCCACCTCACCCCCCAAAGTAGCTGGGACTATGGGTGCATGCCACCATGCTTTCCTAATTTTTTTCATTTTTTTGGTATAGACAGGGTTTTGTCATATTGCCCTGACTGGTCTTGAACTCCTGAGTTCAAGTGATCCACCTGCTTTGGCCTCCCAAAGTGCCAGGGTTGAAGGTGTGAGCCACTGAGCTTAACTTAAAATATATTATATTAAAAACCCAATGGCTAGTAAGAGATCAGGACAAGTTAACATTTAGATAATAAAGATGATTATAAGTGCCATGTCACATTTCTGTTAAACTCATAACTCCCCAAACTATGTTCTACGTTCAAGAAGTTTAAATTAATTTTAATTTTTACAAATTAAAAATACATATGTTAATAAAATATCTCATTATGCCTTTATCTAACTTATTACTATTCACTATATGCATTCATGTTTTTGTTTCCCAAGGATATTTAGTGTTTCTTTGATCTGGAACGATAAACAAAATTATGTTAAATATTAGGTATCTTAAACATTTACAACACACATTTTAATTAATTATGGCAAAATTATGAAAAACTACCAAAGGAACACATTTCTCTATCATTATTTAAATGACAGCAGTGTGGTAATTGAATTTAAGAATTCAAAAATTTAAATAAAGTAAATTTAAAATTTTTGATGGGCGGGTAGAATATAATAAATAATAGGAAGTTCAACCAAACTGTAAAATTTTACTCAATGTAAAAAAATACAGAAACTAAAGAGATGCAGAATAGATGTTAGGACAATAGATATTTCTATAAAGAATGGAGAAAAGATTGAATAAGTAATATTCTCAAGAGAACTGACTCAGGTTACCTCCCAAAATCATACCCTTTGGGGAAGTTTCTAACTTTTCTGTCTTTTAAGTGGATTTTTCAGAAGGTATTTGTTGAGCTGGTTTCACAGGACGCCTTCAACCTGGTCAAAGCTGATTGAACCAGGGATAGGCACATGACCCAAGGCAGCCAATGATGTGGTCTAATAAAAAAACTCTTTCCCATAGGGATGACTGTATGTAATCAGTTGGATCTGGTAACCAGTAGGATTAATCAGTATTAAGGTAGTAAGCAATCAGTAGGATCACTCTTCCCTGTCATGGTAAGTTAACTGGATAATCAGAATAATAAAAAGGGACTTTGAAAGTCTATAAGTGGAACAAAAGCTATAAGATTTTTTTTTCTTTCTTTTTTTACTTCATGGGGTAGATTTGGAATCAAATGGTAAAAGCATTTGTTGAGTTATTTGCTAATTGTATCACCTTGGTCCAGCCATTGAACTCTGCCTATTCCAGTTCCCAAACTGGGAACTGGGGAAGTAACAGTTAGTATCACATATAATTTTTGCAATAACTGTAGCATAAGATACATAAAGCAAACATTACTATCAGACAAGAGTAAGCAATCAATATGTTAGCTATTTATATTTTTACTAACATTATATTAGTACTAGACACCTAGTGAGTTTTTTGCCCTCAATTTCTTTCTATTCTTGGAGTTAATAAGACAGACTGGACACTTCTGTGTTCCCACCAAATATAATTTTATAATCGTTTCTGGATACTTTTAAGGTCTAGCTGGAAAATAAGATTCTTATTTCTCTCCTTTCCACATGAACTTGAGCTAACTTGAGTGATTAAAAAAAAAAAAAAAAACTCTTTCTTGTTCTAAAGAGCAGATAAGTAATGCAAATATGAATTACAGGAAAAAATATTTAAGGATGAGATTTTCCAAAAAAAAATTCTGCTGCTCCTATTCTGACTCTCTGACAAGGGACAAATTTGTGTCTAGCAGCATATTTTGTTCCTTTGCTTCTGATTTGAAGATGGAAGTTGACGCAGAGATATTTAAAGTTTTTCTTAGCATGCTGATATTTGAAGATGAAAAATCTGGTGGATAATTGTGTTCAATATTTTACTTTTGTAATGGATAAATGGCAAGTTTGAGATTTCTGGACTCTAAAACAAGGAGGGACAGGGGAAAAGTCTGAACACTATGTATTTTTTTTCAGTGGCTTTATCTATTGTATGTTCTCCACCTCCCCCAATGAGATTTGGGTCATATACATGTTCACCTTTGAATCTTTTCTCTTACCTGAACTATTTTCAACAAAGTCTTAAAATTTTTTCATAAGGTTATATTTAATGCATGAATAATATCCTTTATTATGTCTACACTAAATATTCAAGATTTCCACCCAATTTGATTGCAGACATTTTCTGTAGCTCAAAGATTTAGAATAAGAGCATGAGGAAAAGTGTATACTTTTAGATGGTTTAGGGGTTGTGTCAAATGTTGGGAAATGTGTGTAAATGCTCCTAACATAGAAGAATGAAAATAACACCACTGACAAAAGCAGCAAAATATTAGGTAATTATGTGCAGGGAGGATTATAAGTAAAAATTTTTAACCAAAATCTGTATTTTACTTACATGTCATTCATTAAAAATCATGTTATATGTTTAATTGATATCATAGTAAGCGTTCCTCCTCTAAGGAAAACCGTAACCTTGGGAATTCCTCCTTAAGCTGAGAAATTAGCTTAATAGAAGAAATTAGAATTAATAGAAGAAAACAGAATAAAAATACAGCATTTGGTAACAGGAGTCACTCCCATTGGGAATCCACATTTCTGGTAGTCGGCATTACTTGCCTTGCCTAATTTTTACAATTTCTAACCTAATCAACTCTCAACTTTCTTATTTACTATATGAAACAATTTTTAGCATTTGAGAAACCTAAAAGTAAATTGAATCTATGAAATAATATCTAAACCCTGGAACAGACAAATCATCATTCCTTTTCTCAGAAGATCACCCAACACAGAACACATTCCAAAATTCCTCATAAATGTATATAAAGTATTTTTATTATCTATTTTTAAATATTTACTATTTCAGCAACTTATAGTGGCAAATAAAGCTAAAAGTGTTTCTCTTACCTTATTCCTACTGGTACCTGAAATAGCTCTTTCAGTGGGATATTCTATAATTTAAGTGTAGATAACACCTGCACTAGTGATTCATTAGTTTAAATAAGGATAAAAATGTAAACTCAGTGGATTCTTACATTTAAATAAATTTTAAAATCAAGAATTTAATACATTTGACCTCTTGAAAGTTTGGTGTAACTGAAAACAGAAAGAAAAACTGTAAGTTAGCAGACAAGATGCTGGGTCTCAAACTGATTTCTGATGCTTTCTCTTCCACAAGTGACTCTAAGGATTTGGTCCTGCTATAGGTCATCTAGAAAGCTGAGCATAGCTAAGTGTATCTTTAAAATTCTCCTAATGCTCCTGTAGTTTGACTGTTGTAGATATATACACAAAAGAAATATTCAGAGTTTGATACTTTTCTTTTGAAATTCCCTTTAGTGAAAATTTGCTAGGTTAGTTTTATTTAAATACATTAATTTCATTTCTTAATAGCCTTATCTTGCCTTTGAGCAACTTACTTTTACCTACTTCATTTATCCAACTTTGCTCTCCAAGTTATTTTTGTTAATTTCTAAAAAGAAATTAATTTGCACATCCAAGGACTAAAAAATAGTCACTTTTTATATATAAAATAATATGAATATAAATTATACCTCAGCAAAGCTAACCTTAAAATAATATGACAAAAGTTTTCAACTCAATTTTCAGATCTTTGTTGTAGACATAGTATTTTGAAAAAATAATTTTTAGAATAATGAGATGAACCCTGAGGTGACTTCTTCAAAGTATACTATCTACATCTGGCATATATTTGAAATCATTTAAACTGGGCAATGATTTGTATGTGATTTGATATTTTTTCCTTTTTCAAACCCACTACTAATTTCTGAGGTTTCTAAGTAAAAACCATTTGTGTTGGCATGTAACAAATCTGGTTTACACATAGAAAACCCCTACAATTATGTATCATTATGTATTATAATATATTATAGTATTGAGACTTTTTCTTTTCAGAGAACATTTCCTGATTAGTAATCTAATGAAGATTCTTATTTCGTTCTTCTTCAGCTCCTCAAAACCAAAGGGAGAATATTTTAAGGAGAGATATCCAAAACAAGTTTTCTCATGGAAATCTGTGCTGTCTCAAAATCAATAGTTAACTAAGTTGGTTTTGGGATCCTCTGCATTAGAGTCACCTTGAATGGAGGTTAAGCAAAAGCAACTCCCAGTTCCTGATTAGCATTTCTGGTGGGTAGGGTCATGAAATCATAATTTTATAAAGCTCCTCAGGTAATCCCCAGGCACACTGAAGTTTGAGGACCTTTAACATAGAGTGTGTGCACTTCTTTGTTAATATTAATATTTTTATGTAATTTAGACCTTAAAAGATCCCTCTTCTTCATTATATTTTAAGTAATCTAACACATATCTTACAGCAAGCACTATATCTTCAATTTGAAACATCTAGATCTCTTGTTAATGTAAGATCTTAATAACAGTCTTGTATGTCCATCTGAGTTATTGGGGTGTGCCTAGCCTTTCGGAATTGACTTTTCTTCCACATGTTCCTTTACAGATGGCATTCTGTCATCAGTTCCTGCCAAGGACACATCCCAGTGTTGTGGGCTCTGGCTTATTACTGTTTTCTGGACATTCTTTAAGGGAAATAATAGAAAATTACAAATGTAAAATTAACTAAACAATTGGATATTTATTTAAAATGTGAAAGAAATTACAACATATCACAAAATTTTTTTTAAATGTTGACAACTACATAAAATGCCAATTAAAAAGTTAACACAATGTTTTTATTGATTAACTTATATACCTCTATAACATCTTTTTCCTACAGCTACTTTAATTATATATAGGTAAAATTATATGATATATAAATATGTATATAATTCGTATATAGTATATAAAATATACTTTATTATATTTATATGTTATATACTAAAATTGAATTATATATACATATATCTTTTATATATTTATATATATTACATATATGTTGATTATTATTTTGCTTTGTAGGCCAGGCTGAAGTGCAATGGTGCAAGTACAGCTCACTGCAGCCTCAAACGCTGGGGCTCAAGTGAGCCTCCCACATCAGCCTCCTGAGTAGCTGGGACTACAGATGCATGTCACCACACCTGGCTAATTATTTTTTTTTATAGTTTGTAGAAATGGGATCTTGTTATATTTCTGAGGCAAGTTTTGAACTCCTGGCCTCGAGTAATCTTTCCACGTTGGCCTCCCAAAATGCTGAGATTACAGGGGTGAGCACCCACACTTGATACAAATTGCTTTAGCTATGATTTCTACAGAGAGAATAGAAAGTTAACCCAGTCTTTTCTCTTAAATATTTGGTAAAATAGTTGTATTAACATCATTAGCTTAGAAAAGTTTTTTTCTTTTTCTTTTTTTAAGTTTCATGACTTGCTATGGAATGCGACAGGGAAAGTACATGGTTGTCATATTTGAGGAAACCTCTATATAGGTTTGTTTCATATATAAGTTGCAATAATTGAAATAATTCTCTGTAGAGTAACTTCTAGCTTCACTTTACAAATACTTTTTCTTTACTGTCCACATTCTTCAAATGTCATTCAGCATATTCAAACTGTGACATGACCTCTGGTCTTATGCCTGTGTGTTCTGGTGTTGGGTATGCCAATTCAATGAGTAGAAGCCAATAATATACTATAAGTGTATGACATAGTGGTTATGAATAACTTAACTATACATAGAAGTAACTATGAATCATATAAATTGTCAGATTAAACATGAATTGAAAATATTATGCATTTATTTTCCTCAAATCAGACTCCAAAAATGCCCATAGTCTTTCCAATACCTGGCTAATCCTCATCTCTATTCAGCCTTTCTTAGTAATAGGCACCACAGTTCACCCTTTTACTCAAACTTTGTTTTCACAATTTTAACTATATCCACTTGGTTGAGTTTCACAGAGATAGAAACAAGAAAAGAAATTTTGGTGATTGATATTCACCATGTAATTAGAGACCTGAGACTCTTTTTAACCTCTTCTTCTCAATCAATTCACACATCCCGTGAGTCATTAAATTATGGTTATTGTATTTCCCATTTCCTAACTACCACTAGAATCTTGTCTCTTCCTTTATTCCAACTGGCACTTCCACAGTCTAGCCATGAGCATTGCCTGCCTGGAGCCCCATGGTAGCCTCCTTTTGCAGTAAGTCTTGTGTCTCTCCAATTCATTCTCTGGAGTCTTATTCAGTTTTAGTGTATACATTTTAAATATCATCTTAAATTCTTCAAAAACTTAGAAATACCATAAATTGTTCAATTGCAGTAAATGATGCAAAAGCCCTCTGACTAAGCCCTTATCCACTATTCCCAGTTTTTCCCTGCAAATTCAGGGATTGTCTCCAAATTGACTTATTTTTGGTCTTTTACTACATCATGGATTTGCTTGCCTCAGTGCCTTGATAGATTCTGTACCTTCTGTTTAGATGACTCTCTTCACCTCATTCTTTTCTTTTACCAGATCTGTTATGTCTCCATTTAAAAGTCAGTTCTGGGAGATCTGACTTCTGTATTTTTCAATGGCTTTCTGTATTTCTGCTCCCACAATTCAAATCATGGTTTACTTTCACTCAATTTTCAATTGTCTACCTTTCTTCCTAGAACATAATCCTAAGTGAAGGGAGAAACTATGTCTTTTTCATCGTTCTATACTGAATATATAAAACTCAGTAAGTTTTTGAATAAAGGAGCTGAAATAATAATAAAAAGTGGAATCAGACATTTGGGGCATTTTTATGGCTCCAGTAAATTATTTAAATTTTCCATAAATCAGTTTTGTCATGTATAAACTAGGAATAGTATGCTTTGTCATTGTGTTGAGAAAATCATGTAGTATTATATACAAATTATTATCATGGTCTGTGGCATGCACAGTGGGGGCACTCAAAAATTATTGTCATAGAAAAAAATTGGGGTTTCTCTTCAGTTCTTTCAAATATATTAACTTTGATTAGCTAAAAACAGCACCAGTGATCTCACTGCTCAAGACACACTGTTTAAGAAATCCTATGCAACAATCTTTCATGTTCTTCACATGTACCTCAAAACCTAAAATGCAATAAAATAAATGGGGGGAAAAAAAAGAAATCCCAACTCCTCATTTTTTTCTCTAGTTCAATACCTTTCTACACTGGAAATTTTGGTCAATGGTCATTTTGATAGTACTGGAAGCTTGACCAGTGGTAAAGGCCTATTCTACATTTACACTGTAATATTCTTTTCTCATTCTCACATATCCTTCTATTCTTGACCAGGATTTTCTTTTTCACATTCTTTATACAAGAAATAACAGCCTTTGGTGAGAATATAGTAGGAAGGACTATCACTCAATTTTTAAAAAAATTTTCTTCTCAGGTTCATTTATTTATTTTTCTTAAGAACTGATCCCTTTGTACAATTATGATTCCTTAAATCAAATTCAGATGTTAAAATTTACCTTGAAAATTGGTCCACTTGTTGGGCAATAATTATTCCCCCTCTCTCTTTCTCTCTCTCTCTCTTGGACAAACACACACACACACACACAATTTGTTAAGTGAATAGAACAAATGAACATAAGTAGGCAGAAATGTAGTATATAAATTGAGGTAAATAAACTGCAATATCATCTTCCACAAAAATACCTATTTTCCCGGGTTCAAATTGTCTTTAGGTGAGCTTGAAATATTTGCACTGTTAACAAAGTTAAGATTACTGTGATGAACATTTTGACTATGCATTCAAACAGTTCAATCATCCTGTTACCACCAGTATCCTAAGCAGAATCACAGTTACAGAGACATTCTAATGCTGTGGAAAAGGATCATGAGTCTAATTTTCAAAAACTTATTGAATATAAATAATAATAGAGATGTAAGTTATACATCAGCTGTCATGAATTACTTTTTGTCCTAACTCCATGAAACCAAATCAAGCACTTCCATGGAAAGCAACAAAATGGGAAAAAGTTTTTGCAATCTACCCATCTGACAAAGGGCTTATATCCAGAATCTACAAAGAACTAAAACATATTTGCAAAAAAAAAAAAAAAAAGAAAAAAACAAACAAACAAACAAAAACATTCAAAAGTGGGCGAAGGATACGAACAGCAACTTTACAAAAGAAGACAACTATAAGGACAACAAATATATGAGAAAATGCTCATCATCACTGGTAATTAGAGAAATGCAAATCCAAACCACATTGAGATACCATCTCATGCCTGTTAGAATGGCGATCATTAAAAAACCTGGAGACCTGGAAACCATCATTCTCAGCAAACTGACAGAAGAGCAGAAGATCAAACACCACATGTTCTCACTCATAGGCGGGTGTTGAACAATGAGAACACATGGACACAGGGAGGGGAGCACTACACACTGGGGTCAGTTGGGGGGAAATAGGGGAGAGAGGGTGGGGGGTGGGAAGCTGGGGAGAGATAGCAAGGGGAGAAATGCCAGATGTAGGTGATGGGGAGGAAGGCAGCAAATCACACTGCCACGTGTGTTCCTATGCAACAATTTTGCATGTTCTTCACATGTACCCCAAAATGTAAAATGCAATAAAATAAATAAATGGGAAAAAAAAAAAAAAACCTGGAGACAACAGATGCTGGAGAGGATGTGGAGAAATAGGAACACTTTTACACTGTTGGTGGGAGTGTAAATTAGTTCAACCATTGTGGAAGACAGTGTGGCCATTCCTCAAGGATCTAGAAATAGAAATTCCATTTGACCCAGCAATCCCATTACTGGGTATATACCCAAAGGATTATAAATCATTCTATTGTAAAGACACATGCACACATATGTTTGTTGCAGTGCTGTTTACAATAGCAAAGACCTTTAACCAACCCAAATGCCCATCAATGATAGAGTGGACAAAGAAAATGTGGCACATATTCACCATGGAATACTATGCAGCCATAAAAAGTGACGAGTTCACGTCCTTTGTCGGAACATGTATGAATCTGAAAACCATCATTCTCAGCAAACTGACACAAGAACAGAAAACCAAACACTGCGTGTTTTCCTCATAGGCAGGTGATGAACGATGAGAACACATGGACACAGGGAGGGGAACATCACACACTGTGGTAGATTAGGAGGTCGGGTGGCCAGGGGAGGGGAGGGGAGGGACGGCATGCGGCAGGGGGGTTGGGGAGGGATAACACTGGGAGAATTGCCTGATGTAGGCTATGGGGGGACAGAGACAGCAAACCACCTCAGCATATGTGTACCTATGCAACAATCATGCAGAATGAGCACATGTACCCCAGAGCTTAAAGTACAATTTAAAAAAAAAAAGATTGTAGAAATGAAGTTTCAATTATTTGTTCAAATTAAAACTCTGTTTCACAAAATGAAGCAGGTATAGTGTTAAGTTATATCTTTAATTACTCATGGAACAAAATACTGTATTATTTTTCATTATCTCAAAATTCTACATCAAATTCTATATATTTTATTTTGTTACTAATACTATGTTTCATTTCAATTGTCTGTCTCTATATGTAGGGAGCAATTTTCTTCCTAAGAGGAAAATATGATGTTTGGAACTAAAAGCAAGGAATAATGTACTAAAATACCTAGAATCACAGTTTTTAGAATGAGATTTCTTGACGATTATTATTTTCATGTAATTGTAGTTATATCAGGTGAAGTGATTTCACTAAAATTAAAAATAATTTAATAAATAGGTAATTTCTTAGTAGACTGTAAAACACAAAGTATATAATTTCTTCCTCTCTAAAAGTATTAAATGTTTTGATTAAACTATAAAAGAAATCAGGCTGGACATTAATCCCACCACTTAAACTTGCTAGGAAAAAAAGATTTGTCTGACTTAGAGTATATCATTAATTTCATGTCTGTTCTTTGTCATTGTATTCTTATCAATAACACAGCAAAATGAGGACTGTGAATGTATTTGGGGCTCTTGAGGAATTAATTCCAAATACAATTTGAATATTATAGGGAAAAAATTTCAAAAATATTTCAGAGTAAAACAGTGACAGGGTGACAGGAATACTATATTCATTAATTAATAAACAATTGTATAGCTTCTTGGAGTCAAGTCTTGCCCTAAGTTCATCCAAAGATGAATAACCTCAAGACAATAACCATCTAGCAATGAGATGAAGCATAAATTAAAAATTACAATGCATTTTGCCAAGAGCGAGTCATTCGCCTAGAAATGATGCTGTCATAGCTCCAGCTTCTAACTCACAAACAACATTCAAGAAGTAGCTGATGGAAATAAACTGATAGTTGTTTTATGAGAAGTATGTTCAAAAAACTAAGGGAATAGAGATGACTGTACCCTTTCTTTCTTTCAAGGGTAGAAAAAGGCAAAATGAGACAAGGAAAGACATAAGAAAAAACATCTCTGAGCACAGCTTGAAGGATGAAGATGGATTTTCTAGGGATAAAAGGGAATGATACAAGAGGTAAAACTTACCACTTGAAGATTAGGAAAAGTAAAGGGCGTTTCAGGAAGAAGAAACAGTATAAACAAAGGCACATAGGGAAAAACTGAACAATCTCTCCAGTGAGTAGTGCAAAACTATGTGATTATAAGCCTGTCTGGTAGGAAGGTCAAAACTCTGGATGGACACTCATGGCACTGTTATGTTTGGAACGGCTGCATTTGATGTGCTCACGTGATTTGGACTTTATTTCAAAGGGAGACACTGAATATTTTAAAGTTGGTTTAAAACAATATTTTAAAGCAGCAGCATCTGGCTATGCTACAAAAGAACTTAATGAACACTTCAGAGAATTATTTAGAAATAGAAGATCTTGGGGAAAATAGGAAGGCTAATTAAGAAGATATTACAATACCTTCTCAGCCATATAGTAAAGAGAGCCTAAACTCAAACTGTGAAAGAAAAGGAGAGAGAGGAACAAAGTGGCTATTTCAGAGGTAAAACTGTTGGGACCACACAGATCGGTATACAAACTTTGCAGAAAATGAAATTGTTTCTGGTGCAGGTGTTTTTCTAAGGGGATGTACCAATAAACAAGGTAGCAAAGGAAAAGAAATTTTCAATTGGAAAGCTAATGAGTTCTGTTTTGAGCATATGTTATTGAAGGCAATGATATGAGATTCTAAGATTGATGTCCAAAAGCAGTTAGAAATGTGATTCCAGGAAAAAGGCAAATATATGGAGGTTTATAGTGTCCAGTTTCACAGATAGGGTAAGGAGGATTGGCATCGGAAGTTTCGCTGTTGGAAAGGAAGTAACTGGAAAACTTTTCAATGACTATGATCAAGAAAAAAAGAAAAACTCTATTTACAGTACCCTAAGAAAGTGAACTCAAGAAGCAATGTACAATGATATTTCCAGAATCAAAGAAAAAAGTACGAGTGAATAAGACAGATTGAGGTGAAGGGGATGTATTTATTGTTATATTTGTGGATTTTTGCAGAATATACACAAGCAGAGAGACCTTGGGCTTTGGATATAAAGCCAAGGATGTGTAAAGATCAATTGATAATGTATAGAGGAATCTCATAAGGGAGTTAATAAACAGAAACAATGTTACCATACTACTGCTTTAATCAGTTCATTAAAAATTACCTGATTATCCACATGATAAGTCAAAGCAATGTACACATTAAATGGGGTCAGCAAAATATATTAACTTTGGAACAACATTTGTACATTAACCGAACTTGTGGGACACAAAATTATTGATTTCCCAAGGTTGATGACCTATACTGATCTAAATCAATTATCTTTTATTTATCTTTTAGAGGTCCAGGATGGCAATACTTGTGTGGGTGTCAGCCAGGCAGTAAACACAGAGCTGTGTTATCACTGGTAAATCATATCATTTAGCCCGAATCATTTCCACTATCCCCGTCAACTCCAGTGTGGACACAGGCATTCAAATATTCTGCATAATATTCTCATGGATTTGCACAGATATTCTTCACCCAAATGAAAGACACTCAGTCATATTAAAGGCTGTCAGGAGGTTGTGGGGGGGTGCGAGGACAACATTTAATATATAATTTAAAAAAAATTGCCTAGAAAGCGAGAAAAAGACACAAATAGAAAGAGATCTTGGAAAAGTGAAGCAGTATAACATAATTTATGGTATATGGATTAAAGTCTGTTACTTCAGTTTTGTAGCTAAACATTTTATTTACCTCATCTTTTGCAGTAATATTTTACAGAAGCTTATTTTTAAAAACAAATTTAGGACATTATTAAAAGGAAGCTAAGGTTTATTAATTTAAAAACAAAAGGCATTACCTGGCTATAAGCTTGTAAGTAGACACACACACACACACACACACACACACACACACACACACACACACACATTTTTAAAAACAAATCTGGTCATAACATATATAATATGTATATATATGTACATACAGATCTATGTATGATGATTCCTCAGTTGAAAAATTATTGTCTAAATGATTACATTTAAGCAAAAAATTATAAACATTTTAATATCTGATATGTATTGATTATGTAGCTGAAATAGAAGTAATGAATAGTTTGCTTGGTATGGTATTCTTCAGGATACCTATAAACTAAATAGAACAAATCCTCTGCATGTGCTGACAAATGTGTGCCTAACAAATGTGTCTTGTAAAAAAAAAAGAACTCTCTATTTTAATTTACCTGTTTGAGAAATTAGAATGTCTGAAAACTGAAGGCAACTTCAATTCAAACATTTCTGAGGACAAGTCAAAATATTACAGCCACTATTGTACAAACTCACAGTGATATAATTCATAATTTATTACAACGACTGAATGTAGCATTAAACATTCACGTGTAAAGCTATTTGAAGATACTTATATAGATTCATTGTTATTTTTTATGATTAAAAGTATTTGGCTTTTCTGTCATATAAAAATATGAATGGATATGATACATCTATGATAAGTTTCTACAAAACTTATTTTCTCTGAATATTCTATTTTTTTTCTATTTTATTCCTAAGACCTCCCAGTGTTTTATTTTTTTGAATCCTTCCTCTAAGCAGAATCAAGCAGCTGCTACAGATAAAAAGAGCATCACCTGCAAATATTAAAACTGTCACTTGATGGAAGCTGGGGATCACCATTAGGCCTTCAAGCAATAACCTGCAGTGTAATTTTGTAAAGCATATATCAATTAATTTCGTATTACTGTCACATACTCTAACTGCTAAGAATGTTTCTCTGTGCTGCTATCTTAATTGCAATGTATTTGTGCTGAACATGGATATCTCAAGATCAAAATATAGCTTGTAAGGAAAATATCTAAGCTGTTTGGTGAAATGTATTAAAAACCTATAAATCTAACAGTAGATAATTTTTAGCCTTTTTTAAAGATAATATTCAGAATTAACATGGCAGATTTTCCATATGTTTACGTCCTATGACAAAGTAATTCTTTTCTAATCTGAACACTTAAGAATATAATTTGTACTTTGTGATTTTCTTTAAAACAATTAAGTTTATATGTGTCAATACAAAAAAAAAAAAAAAAAGATGTTGGTGCCTGGGTTTTCAACAACTTATTTTGGTGATGTGAAGGTGTTAGAGGATGGATCCAGAGAAATGGGATTTTAAATGAATCTAATATTATCCAGTTCAGCATTTATACAGGGCCAGGAAAGGCAACTGGGGTTAGAATGAGTGGAACATTTGGGGAACATCATATGAATATAGACTATCAGGGAAAGATAATGTGTTCTCTCTGTTCCATAAGTACTACAAAATAGTAAGGAGAGAGTCATTGAAGGGGAGTTTATAAAAGTTGCCATCAAAGGGTAAGACAGAGTTCACAGTGATGGCCTGCAAAAAGATGCTTTTTCTTTTTGAATGTCACTTCTTTAACCTTATTCGTATATGGGTTTAGACCAAATTAGAAGATTTTTCTTATCCTTGAACTCAGTGCACTTTTCTATAAATCCTGGGAAGCATGATGCAAATTTTTATGTCTATACAATGAGCAATTCTAATGAAAAAATATTTAGCTCTCACCGTAGTCTTAAGATGTTCTGGCAGAACAAGGTGGGTTGTTGTCATCCCAAACTGTGTTTCCTAAGTCTTGACCTTAAAGCAATAATTGATTATCTTTACATTTCACTCATATATTCTATAATAACGTGACTTTTGTCATCATAAACCGAATAAGCCTACAAGACTGAAAGTTCTTTGGAGAAACTGGATATTCCTTCTTCATCTTAGTATAGCTGCCCAAGCCTCTAATGCCATGTGTAGCACATATTAAATCTATTTAATGCTGCTTGAATCAATGAATGAATTAATAAATGAGTGGAAATAAAGGACTAGGTACATGAACAGATATTTTTTGGGTGTAATAAACTATTAAACTTCACCAACACATTAACCTAAATGGTCTTCATTTAAAATGCAGCTAAGAAATAGTTTCCATCAAACTCCCAGGGAAATGTCTACAATGTTTATTTAATTGATATTGTAAAAAATATATGTCATGTAGTTACAAAGAGAGTCAAGGAAAGCTACAACAGAGAGTATAAAGTAGGAGAATACAAGTAAATGTTGTCCAGGGTAGGGTTCCCATGGGTTTTGCAAAAGCAGAGTAACTTGTTAACCCACAATCTCTCATCTCATATTTATTTACTAAATATATTTATTGAGCACCTACTACCTGCCAAATGGATATTAAGCTAGAAGCTGGGGATGAAGAAATACAAAGCTATAATAATCTGCTACCTAAGCTATCTCAGTCTCATGAAGACATAGACATGACAACTAAGAAAGAAAATAATTAACAATGGAGATTTGAACAAAGTGCAGTGTGAACAAAGTAGCACCAAATGACCACAGGTGACTCCTGGTCTATAGAGCCATTCCACTGCTGCGTATAACCTGGTGAACTGATAGAAGTCATGATGAATGTCATTGATTTGCTTCTCAAACTCTCCCTGTCCTAACTTTTGCATTTCTCAGCTATTTAGTGATTATTTGAGTCCTCCCTCCCATCACTCAACTCAACTATGATAACTTGGATTTCTCTTGGCATTTGGGAGGACAAAATTAGGTAATAAGTGATAAGCACATTATTAAATACATCTCTATTTTATAGTCAACATATTTAGACATTTGACTTCTCATATGATCCTTGTATGTAGGACATTTTTCTATATTTTGGTTGAATGCTTCAGCATGCCTCAATGACTTGATAATTAGGCATTTACACACAAATTGTAAACTTTCAGGATGAATTTCACTTATTTGTTCTCAATACAGAAAGTATATTTCTAGGACATAAAATGATTTACATGTGAGCTGGATTGAAAACTCTTCTAAAGCATATAAAATAGAATTTTTAATTGGAGTGAGTAGGAAAATTGATTGTGAGGTTTGGATTCAGATTAGCATTTGCCTTTTCCCTTCTCTATTAGTAGTAATATGATGCAGCTTCAAAAATGTAAGAAGCTGAGTAACCTGGCCAGCAGTGTGCTTCAGGAGAACTGTTGAACCACTAATTAGAGCTGTGACTCCTGAGTTTGGACAAGGAGAGAACACTGATTGTTCTCATTTGTTTTTAATTTATATGCTTACATTGATAGGTTCAGCATATAATATACGTTAACAAAAATGACTTAAATCTCAAAGAGTGCTTCATGTTATTCTTACTGGATTTAAAAGGTGTTCTCGCAGAAAAAGCTGGGTTACTGTAATCCCAAATTGTGTTTCCTATGCCTGAACCAATTGATTATATGGGAGAAGAGGCTATAGAGAACCGGATGGTGAGGTATTACTGCTACATGTATACCTTATATAATAGAAATACTAGCCAAACAAATAAAATGAACTAATGTTTTTATCCAGCCAGAATTACTAGTTTCCCAATACCTACCTCTTACTTTTCATATGTATATATACAAACATCCACCATTGAGCGTGATTACATATTTTAAATTCTACCTAAACAGTGATACAAGAAGAATTCCCATCAGATGTCATTGTAAATTAATTTAGCTTAAAAGTAAAAACAAAACAAAACTTTAGATTCATATGGGAATCTTCTCTTGTGGCTATTCACTATAAATACGTAAACAAGGCTCATACATCTGTGCCCTCTTAGGCTATCACAGTGGCACTTTAGGCTTAAGCAGTGGGTCCTTTTCTTGACTGTGTTTAGACACGTGATCTGCTGACGATTGTATTTCAACTTTAGCAAGACCTAGGAAAGTACAGAAAATCTATCTGATTGTGCGGAAAGAGGAATGAACCTGAACAAGACCCTATAGATACTAAGTAATGAAAAATAATTACACTGCTTCATCCTACTCAGCAAACAGCCTAATTTACTGAACAAGAAGTCATAATAGATTTACCCTAATAAAAAAACACAGATCAATTGTTTACTTGCAATCCACAGCTAATAAAATGTATCTTAATGAAAGGCATTAATAATTTAGTATTACAATAATCCACAAACATGTGTCTTCCCAGCATTTGTTAAAGAAAAAAAAAATAATAATATTAACAGTCCTGGATGGAGTTTTTAATGCCCTCTAGCAAGAACTTCTCATTTTTATACTGTGCCGTCTTTTCCTTTAGTCATCTCAGGTATAGTTGGCCAAATATTTTTATTTAATGAGTGAGCACTTTTCATACAAATTAATCATGTAGAAAAATGAATGAGTTATTAAGGTAGATTTAGATTTAAAAACTGAAATAACTATATACCAACCTCTATAACTGAGATCATATTTGAAAAAGAAAACCCGCAGAAATTCTAGGTCATCTTATTAGAACAAATTTCATCCTTAGAGTGCTTATGGAGCATCTACTTCAAGTCCAATACTTGACAAGTTAGGCACTTGACAAGTTATAACTAGAGATCCCTTGTCTCATGGGCGAAAAGAAATACAAAATAAACATAAGTAAATTGTATAATATGTTAGAAGTTGGCAAGTTAGCACTTCCAGATAAAATACCGGATGAAAGATGGCCAGTGATTTAATGGATATATACCTCTCAGTAGAGGTAATGAAATGTTTCAGAATAATTGTTATACCCAGTCACTACTACAATCCACATATGAACTTCCTTTACAGAATTATCTTTCATAAGTACCTACGATTCATGATTTTTAAGAAAAGGCTAATCCCGTGCATCTAGAGGAAATAAAGGTGGTGGCACTTTCTTTTTAAGAGATAAATGGTCTTTTCAACCACAAGTTAAGTATTTTTACTAATTATGAGGTATATGGTGGCCTCATAATTAGAGGCCAATATTAGAGTCAATACGTTTTTACAACAAAGTAGCCTAGTTGTCTTTCAGCAGTTGAATCTGAGTTAATGTAGGTTTGTTAAAAATTAGCTTTTTATTAAAACTTTTTTTAATCTTTAAAATAATTCTACTTGAATCAAAGATAAGTAATGATGTAATTGCATGCCTTAATTGAAACTGGAGAGGTCTTACTGAATACTACTCTTGTGAGCATATGTAAATTAACATAATTTCCATAGTAAAATATGAATTTATTTAATTGTTGGATATAGAAAAAGTGACTGCCTTATTTTAAAAAAACCATAACTTTCTAAATGACACATACGTAATTAAACTCTCACCAGCTTCTCGTTCATTACATAATAGATACATCTGTATTTGCATAATTGAGTGTTAGTTAAAATGGAAAAAAAAATATTTTTCCTTCATAATGCTTACATGTTAGAAGAGTTTGTTGCCTGGGTTTCCTGGAATGAATAAATGTCCTCCCTTCCCTACTCCTCCCTGGTCTTTTATTTTCTGTGTGTAATCTTAGCTTCATTGCTATCAATGCCTTTCCAGATACTGTTTGCTTTGTAATCTTTTGCTTGAAAGCAGGGTTGATGAACATTTTTACATGGCACAAAGTGAGAGGGAGGTAAACAACAACTGAAACTCAGGCTTCATTTTAAACCATTGAGTGATTATGAAATTAATTGAGCTAGTAGGTGATGCCTAGAAGTAGCGATTTAAGAATATGGGTTACTGACATGTCATTATATAATAGCAGCTAGCTGGTTACCTGATAAAAATATTACATCATCTAATAACTACATTGTATTAAGGTATAAAGCCACAATAATAAAGATATGTTTGTAAAATAACCAATTTAAGTACAATCATGATTTGCATTTGAATACTAATATATGCTTATTTTTGACAGGATATAGATACAAGCTAGAGTAAGTATCAAAACGTAAGAAAAAAGTCATGATAGAATACCTAAAACTAAGACATTCGTATCCCTTTAAAAAAAGAGAGCTGGGCATGGTGGCTCATGCCTGTAATACCAACACTTTGGGAGGCCGAGGCAGGCAGGTCACCTGAGGTCGGGAGTTTGAGACCAGCCTGACCAACATGGAGAAACTGTGTCTCAGCTAAAAATACAAAAATTAGCCGGGTGTGGTGGTGCATGCCTGTAATCCCAACTACTGAGGAGGCTAAGGCAAGAGAATCGCTTGAACCCGGGAGGCGGGCATTGCTGTGAGCCAAGATCGATCGTGTCATTGTACTCCAGCCTGGGCAAGAAGAGTGAAACTCCATCTCAAAAAAAAAAAAAGAAAAAAAGAAAGATCTGAAAATTGTGATTTATGCTTTTATTACTTTATTTTTAATGCCTTGTGTAAGAGGTGGTTGCTAACTGAATGACTCATTTTTTGGTAGAAGAGAATCCCGGCCATATGAGATCAGACTTTCTAAAAGAAATTTCTGACTTTGGCTTTTGTCTCTTATCTATCCCCCTAGAAATTGCTTATGATAATGATATATGCAATTACAGTGAACTCCAATTATCAACTTACATACTTGTGTTTCTTATTAGATTAATTTAAAAGGTTATATAATTTAGGTAAAATTTGAGATGCGTCTACATAGAGAAAGAAGAGTCTAAAGATTAAGAATGTTCTTACTGGAGTACAATGACACGATCTTGGCTCACAGCAATCTCCGCCTCCCGGGTTCAAGCGATTCCCCTGCCTCAGCCTCCTGAGTAGCTGGGATTACAGGCATGCACCACCACACCCGGCTAGATAGGAAACTTAACCTTTTTTCAACTACATGATCTGAACCTTACTTTTCAAATAGGTCAGTCTGAATAAGTCATTTTATGACTCTTTTCCTTGGTTCCTCACCTAAAAATGGGGGTAATAATAATGCCTGCTTTACATGGTAGTTTTTAAAAGTTCCTGACACAAAATAGTGTTCAATGTATCAATTCTTATTATTAGCTATTGTTTCATCTTCATAAAATTATGTGTCACACTGTAAGCGGTTAATAAATATTTTGTCACACTCAAGTTAATAATAAATTAACACATGGATGAATGAATAAATGGATGGATGATGAAAACAATCTAGGAGAGCCGTACTCTTTCTCAAAGTACAAATCTTTTATAAAGAAACGTTGCCTGTTTAGTTTCATACATATCTGATTTTAAAGGTCTACAAAAAACATTTAGAATTCAGAGTCCTGGTGTACAACTAATTTTGATCAGTCATATTGATCACATTTTACTAGAGAATTACAGTACATCACAATAAATGCTTCAAATAAATACTTCAAGTAAAATCCCAGAAATATTTTTATCAAATGAAAATCATTTAAAAACTAATACTGTGGCTTACCAGCAACAAATATTTAAAATATTTAATCTTTTTTTTTTCAAATTGAGAGGGAAAATGAAACCTACAGTCCTTTTAGTGATTTTTTAGTCCAGTTGAAGATATAGCTAGAAATCTCATGCGGAAGCTCCATAATCAGTGGGTTTTCACTGTTCTTTTTTGTTTGTTTAATGAATATTTTTGCACATGATGTTTTGGCTATATTTATAAATGTACTTGAAATATCATTGCTACTAACCTTTGTGGTAAAGCTGGAGCAGTAATATTTATACAGTACAATGCTCTGAAATGAAGCAAGCATTTAACACATTGGGAAGTTAGAAGTTGGTTATATATAATTCCTCATTGTAATAGAATGGTGCTGTCCTGAATTTAATTCATTTAAACAGGTCACTCTGTAATTCCAATAAAGCTTTTAGAAATTGTTTAACCAGATTGTACACAAGATAATGCCAAGGCTAATTTCTACATTTTAACTAAATGCATGATCACAAACTAAGTTGTGCCCTGAGTAAGAATATAACATCATGAGGGCACAGCTCATCCATGTTCTACTTGGTTGCAAACATTTTATTTGAATGACTAAAAATAACCTACAGATAAAAATGTTTTCCTATCTCAATAATATGATTAGAAAATAGTTCCTTTATGGACTACTGCTCTTTTATAATTATTAACTTAAAATGCATTTCAGAGATTTGAAAGAGCCAGCCTGGACCAGGTATTATTTCCCAATATAACAGTTTAACAAGAAGGCAAAGCATATTCCATTGTGCTACAAATTATTGCACAGGGCCTTCTCAGGGTTGGAAGCAGCAAATTTCTACATCCTTTTAATCACCGGCCTCCTTGCTGAGGCAGTCAGTATGGGTGGAGAGGCCACAGGCAACGGTGTATGCTCTTCACCTCATTTATCCAGCAAATGCTTTACCCAGGGAACCATAACATCAGCCGGCAGGGATGACAATTTAAACCTACCAATACAAATGGGGATCCTAAGGCTTTTATTCACTCCTTCATTGCAGACTGCCTTAGATCTTATTTAATTGCACATTCCCTTCTCACACTGCACTATGAGCAATAAAGAACTGGAACCAGGAAGGAAAGAAAAAGGGTGGTCTTCATTAGGTTTGGGCCTCACTCTAGGAATCAGTTAGGGGTATGAATGAAGAGTCAGAAAAATACTTTCTCTTTCTGTCTGCCCCCTACCCAAACATCCATTAACCTTCTACTCATTCATGCTCAGGTTTAAATTTTGCTTTTTCAGGGATGCCTTCCCTGCCCACCCAGAGTGGGTAAATTTCTTTCATTCTTAATCCCATATGTTTTTACAGAACTCTATGTTTTATCATTTTTTGCTACTATGAAAATGGAAATTAAATCACTCCAAGTATTACTATTTGTTATGTAACTGTCTCCTTTGTTAACCTATGACAGAGTGACAGTTTTTGTCTTTTCATTGACATTAAGCCAGCACTTACGACAATGTGAGATATATGGTAAATATGCAATACACATTTTTCAGATCAATAAATAAGTGAGTAAACTTACGTCTAGCTTAAAAACAATTCCAATTTTACATACTAAATTACAATGAACATGATAAAAAGATAGAAGACTGGATGGGTGCCATGGCTCACACCTATAATCC
This sequence comes from Sapajus apella, assembly GCF_009761245.1. Taxonomy (NCBI): domain Eukaryota; kingdom Metazoa; phylum Chordata; class Mammalia; order Primates; family Cebidae; genus Sapajus; species Sapajus apella. The sequence continues at coordinate 5,970,035 of NW_022436958.1, forward strand.
CAGCACTTTGGAAGGCTGAGGCCAGCAGATCACAGGGTCAGGAGATCAAGACCATCCTGGCTAACATTGTGAAACCCCATCTCTGCTAAAAATACACACACGCACAAAAATTAGCTGGGCATGGAGGCACACACCTGTAGTCTCTGCTACTCGGGAGTCTGAGGCAAAAAAACTGGTGAGACCTGGGAGGCAGAAGTTGCAGTGAGCTGAGATTATGCCACTGTACTCTAGCCTGGGTGACAGAGCAAGACTCCCTCTGGGAAAAAAAAAAACCCTTTGTCTTAGAACTTTTTGTGTTTCAATATACCAGTTCGGGTATTATGGGAGATCTCATTGTATCAAATTATAAAAAGTTATATAATCAAATTGGAAACATCATGATTTTTCAAGGTGCCAAATATTGACAGAATTCAATTATTTTCTTATTAGACAATTTCAATATTATTCCAAAAACAGCATTTTCTAAAAGCACTTGAGATTCTATGATGATACAGACTTCTAGATTCTTATTCCAATGAGATTGGAATTTCCAAAATTTATTTATGTTTGCCTTACACCTATTTGGTAATTTCTCAACTTCTTAAACTTTTCTCTTGTCAAAAACCTAAACTTTTTTTCAATTTAAATATTTTATCTTTTATCACCTCAAAATTAGCTAATCTTAATTAATGTATGCCAATTGTTTCCTGTAAATAATTCAGCACTGTTATGGTCATCATTTTCAGGAAACGTGATAAAACTCACTAAAAGGCACTTTAAGAATCTTTCAGCTTAAAGGTTATTTTTTAGATAGAAAACTGAATTTATCAAAGTGGATTCACAGTCTTTTTATCCCATAAAGATCCCTGCAGTAATTTTTAATAAGCGAAGTTTTTAAAAGGCAAGTGGGATTAGGTTTAAATAAGAATAAAAAACTCTATGGAGATAAAAATAGAAGAATTGGTTTTTCTTTTTTGTTTTTATTTTATTTTATTTTATTTTTTTCATTATTATTTTTTTTATTGCATTTTAGGTTTTGGGGCACATGTGAAGAACATGCAAGATTGTTGCACAGGTACACACTTGGCAGTGTGATTTGCTGCCTTCCTCCCCATCAGCTATATCTGGCATTTCTCCCCATGCTATCTCTACCCAACTCCCCACCCCCTGCTGTCCCTCCCCTATTTCCCCCCAACAGGCCCCAGTGTGTGATGCTCCCCTCCCTGTGTCCATGTGTTCTCATTGTTCAACACCCGCCTACGAGTGAAAACACGTGGTGTTTGATTTTCTGCTCTTGTGTCAGTTTGCTGAGAATGATGGTTTCCAGGTTCATCCATGTCCCTACAAAGGACACAAACTAAACGTTTTTGATGGCTGCATAATATTCCATGGTGTACATGTGCCACATTTTCCCTGTCCAGCCTATCATCAATGGGCATTTGGGTTGGTCCTTGCTATTGTAAACAGTGCTGCAATGAACATTCGTGTGCATGTGTCCTTATAGTAGAATGATTTAAAATCATTTGGATATATACCCAGTAATGGGATTGCTGGGTCAAATGGAATTTCTATTTCTAAGTCCTTGAGGAATCACCACACTGTCTTCCACAATGGTTGAACTAATTTACATTCCCACCAACAGTGTGAAAATGTTCCTATTTCTCCACATCCTCTCCAGCATCCGTTGTTTCCAGATTTTCTTTTTTTTTTTTGAGACGGAGTTTCACTCGTTACCCAGGCTGGAATGCAATGGCGTGATTTCGGCTCACTGCAACCTCCGCCTCCTGGGTTCAGGCAATTCTCCTGCCTCAGCCTCCTGAGTAGCTGGGATTACAGGCATGCAGTATCATGTTCGGCTAATTTCTGTACTTTTAGTAGAGACGGGGTTTCACCATGTTGACCAGGATGGTCTTGATCTCTTGACCTCGTGATCCACCCACCTCTGCCTCCCAAAGTGCTGGGATTACAGGCGTGAGCCACCACGCCTGGCCTGTCTCCAGATTTTTTAATGATCGCCATTGTGAGATGATATCTCAATGTAGTTTTGATTTGCATTTGTCTAATGACCTGTGATGATGAGTCGGGAAAACTGGCTAGCAGTGTGCAGAAAGCAGAAGCTGGACACCTTCCTGACACCTTACACTAAAATTAACTCCAGATGGATTAAAGACTTAAACATAAGACCTAACGCCATAAAAACCCTAGAAGAAAATCTAGGCAAAACCATTCAGGACATAGACATAGGCAAGGACTTCGTGACCAAAACACCGAAAGCATTGGCAACAAAAATAGAAGAATTTGTAGGAAAAAAAATGATGTTTTTTTGAAATACCAAGTACGTTCCCAGTTTATTTAGACAAATGCACTAAGTTTAATATTTTTCCACAAGATAACAGCTATTCCTCTCTTCAGGTAGATTCATATCATTGAAAGTATCGGCATAAAATTGTGGCGCCTACTAGGGAGAGGGAAGCAGACAGCAGTTGAGGGGGGATTGCAGTATCTTAGGCATTCTTCCTTTAGGCCAGGCATTCTCACCTTAAGTTATGAGGAAGAGATAAAATTGACCCTAGTGTTTTGTACCTCTCTGAGGGTAGACCTTTCTAGCCAAGGCTAAGACTTTAAATGCAAAAATTAGGAGATATTAGAGAAATGCAACTCTGAAAATGGAAGACAATGAATATAATTACTTATGCCACAAGCAGCAGAGCTAACGCAGCAAAAATCACAAGAATATAAAAGGAACATTATAAACCTTGTCAGAAGAATATAGGGGAACCGGAAATTATTGAAAAGAAAACAGTTATTTTTAAAAAGGAGAAAGAGTATAAAATATCATTACTGAAATAAAAACTTCACTCTATATGTTGAACAGCAGAACACATTAATCTGAAGGAAAAAATAATGAGCTGAAACATCAGGCCATAAGATCTCTCTCAGGAGAGGGGGAGAGACGGGGGTGGGTGGGGGGAGAGGGACAGGGGAGGGAGGGAGGGAGGATAGTTAAAAGATGTGAAAAACAGGAGAATATAGGGGAAGGCAATAATGATAAAAGTTAATGATGTAAAGAGCAAAAATTGACAGAAATAATTAACCAAACCACAAGCTTTGCAAAGACAAATTTCTGCAAACAAGAAGAAAAGATGAGTAGGCTAAAAAATACAGAAAGAAAAATAGGAAATAGCTACAGATATTGCAAAATTTTTATTTAATAAAATAATAAATATGCATTATTACATTTAAATACATAGCTAAAATTGATAAATTTCTGAGAAAATATATATAATACACTATAAAAGAAGAAATTGGGAATGTAAATAAATCATTAATCATTAAAGATTTTGAAAGGGTGATGAAAGCACTATCTCAGATGCTTCACCAAATTCCCAAGATTGTATAAATGTGTTTTACCAGCATTTTTGGAACAGGTTATCTCTATATTAAATAAATTGTTCTAGAAAATAAAAAAGGTGGGGGGAACTATTATTCCTTTAATCTAAACCATGTAAACCTTGCACTGGAAAATAAATTATAATTTAGTTTTATAATTATGAAACATATTTATAAAAATTCTTAGCATAAGATTATCAAATAGTGTATTAAAACCATTATAATGTGATTAAATACAATTAACTTCAAGAATTACTTAATGTCTGAAAAATTCATCAATATAAAATATTAATGAACTAAAGTATCCATCACATTTTCACCCAAAATGATGTAAAAACATAGGATAGTGTATATCATCTTTTTTTTTTTTTGAGACAGAGTCTCACTCTGTCACCAGGCTAGAGTGCAGGGGCGCAGTCTAGTCTCACTGCAACCTCTCCCTCCTGAGTTCAAGCCATTCTCTGGCCTCAGCCTCCTGGGTAGCTGGGACTACAGGCTTGTGTCACCATGCCCAGCTAATTTTTGTGTTTTCACCATGGTGGTCAGGATGGTCTCCATCTCTTGACCTCATGATCCCCCCACTTTGGCCTCCTAAAGTGCTGGGATTACAGGTGTGAACCACCGTGTCTGGCCAATATCTTTTAACAAAAAGTTAAAGCTTTAGACATCTAAAAAATATAATTTTCTTTTTATTTAATTAAATTTTTTTTTACTGCATTTTAGGTTTTGGGGTACATATGAAGAACATGTAAGATTGTTTTATAGGTACACACATAGCCGTGTGGTTTGTTGCCTTCCTGTCCATCACCTATATCTGGCATTTCTCCCATACTATCCCTCCCCAACTCCCCATGCCCCCGCTGTCCCTCCCCTGTTTCCACCCCCCACAAACCCCAGTGTCTGATGCTCCCCTCACTGTGTCTACGTGTTCTTATTGTTCAACACCCACCTATGAGTGAAAACATGGGGTGTTTGATTTTCTGCTCTTGTGTCAGTTTGCTGAGAATGATGGTTTCCAGGTTCATCCATGTCCCTGCAAAGGACATGAACTCATCATTTTTATGACTGCATAGTATTCCATGGTATATGTGTGCCACATTTTCCCTGTCCAGTCTATCATCGATGGGCATTTGGGTTGGTTCCAAGTCTTTGCTATTGTAAACAGTTTTGCAATGAATATTTATGTGCATGTGTCCTTATAATAGAACAAAAAATATTTTTCTTACTAGAAAATGTTTCTTTTAAAATTCTATAGGAAATGCTACATTTGGAGAAAATTTTTCTGATGCATTTCTTTGAAGGTTGAGAATAAGACAAAGATGACTGATCAATGTCAATGTTCACATGCTACTCAAAATTACCTTAATAAATAAGGCAAGAAAAAGAAAGAAGAGGCATAAATATTAAACAGAAAGAGGTATGACTGTTCTTTGTTTTGTTTCATTTTGTAAATTACATGTTCACTTACACAGAAGATCTAAGGGAATAAATTTTAAAACCATTAGAACTAGTAAGATAACTCAGCAAATTTGCAAGATTACAAGATAAAACCACATCCGAAACCAATTAGAAGAAGTAATAGAAAATAAGATTCCATTTACTATAACAACAAAATATATGTCATCTAGGAATTAATCGAACAATAGAACAATAAGTGCATAAGCCATCATAAATGAACCTAAAAGAAGTGCTGAATAAGTAGAAAGATACACGTTGTTCGTGGATGATATGTCTATATACTTTGAAGATGTAAATTCTAACCAAATCAATTTATAAATCCAATTCAACTCCATTTAAAATCCATGCAGAGTTTTTTTCTAATTAGACAACTGATTTTTAAAAAGACAGGAAAGCGAGCAGGTCTATAAATGGCTGGAACAACTTTGGAAAATAACAAAAATTGTTGATTTTTTTCCCTAATAGATAATACAAAACTAAATCATTGTAAAATATTTACAAGTATGTGGGACAAATGCAGAAACACATACAGTATAGTGAAATTGAATAAAAAGCCTTGAGACCAACTTGCATATATAAGGCAACTTGATGTAGAGACGATATTAAAAATCTGAATGCATTATTTAGTAAATGTTAATTTAGTAAATGATGTCAAGTAATAAATGACTCAATTCCTAGAGAAAATTCTCTAATACTGTATACAAAAAGAGACTCCCAATTTCCACCTAAGTGTGAAGGTTTGAACCCTTAAAAAGGGATGTAAATGCTTTTGTAGTGATAGGGTGAAGTAACTGACAATATTTAAGTTCAGTTAAGGATTTTTAATATAATGACACCAATGACAAATTGGGAAAGATATTTGTGTTATTTTAAATCTAACAGAGGGATGATTTTATATATATATTTACAAATTTGAAAAATACAGACTCTAAGTTAATATAGAAATATGCATGTATATGAATAATCAATACAGGAAAGGAGAAGCTACAATGAGTAAGGAGGTTATAGAGAGATGATCTACTTTACTAGTAAGATTAAAATGCAACTAAAAATGCAAATAAAATATTTCTGTCAGAAAATAACACATAAATACCAATTGTTTATGATAATTGGGTAAGCAGGAACCCAAGATAATCCTGAAAAGCAGTATTTTTTATGCATATACTATAATTGTGTAATTCCAACCCTTAGCATAAACTCCAGAGAAGTCTGTTGGAAATTCTGAGAGACTGGATGAGAGTGAAGGGAGGACATGAACTATTACGCTGGAATATAGGCATAATTCCGGGTATGTCTTAGGTGAAAAAAACAGACCATTTGGGCATGCTATATATAGAAAATTACTCATCATAACAGAGTTATTGTTAGAATATGTTGGATTCAGCTTAGGTGTATTTCACTAGGAGAAGCTATAAATAATACATGGTATATCCATAGACATATAATGGAATGTTATACGGGAGAAGTACAGCCAAAACTGGAGATCTCAAAGATAAAATTCAGAATGAAAAATGTAAGAGAGAATCATAACAATACCGTTTGGGTACCTTAAAACCAAATGTATACAGATGAACTCTGTGCATGGTTTCAAAAACATATCTATATACACACAAGCAATTTGTGAAAGATGTATGAAAAAAAATTTCAGTATAGAAATTAGAATGGATACCCATGCAGGGAGGGCAATGTGATTTGGATTTAAAAAAACAAGAGTTAATAATAGAACAAAATTAAACATCAGAAGGGCTTTGCATAAGCAGACAGTGAAATTATAAGGAAAGAGTCTTTCAAGAATTATTTTTACTGGTGCTATTCAGATGTCCAAAGGAGTGCCTGGTACATAGTAGGTGCTCAATAAATATGGGTGAATGAGGATTATAATCAGATAAATTGTGTGTGTCAGGGATCCTACAAAAATATAATTAAAAGGATATAATTTGATTTTCCGTATTTTATTCATGTTAATTTTTAATGAAAGCTAATACAAAATCAACATACCAAACACATATTTAGGGATTAATATACTGATCAGACTGTCCATTTTTGTGCTACTATCATTTTAATTATTCAGGCTTACAATGTCTTCTATCTAATGCTTAACTACATTTTCTCATTAATTCCAAAACTTTTTCAGCAGATTCTCTTGGGTTTTCTTGGTGTATAATCACATTGTCTAAAAATAATGAAAATTTTGTCTCTTCATAATCATTTCATGTCTTGTTGCTTTGTCAGAATATTAATTGTGACAGTAGGGTTTCCTTTCTTTTTGTTGTTCATAATCAAATTATCACTAGTTTTTCACATCTTAATTATGATGTTGACTTTTTCTTAATATAGATTTTAAATATGTCAAAGAAATACACTATGTCCAAATATCTAAAGTTTTACATTTAAAAAATTTAGACACTTGTTCCATCTTTAAGTTTCATATCTACTCTTATAATACCTTTATGAGAAAACATATGCTCATAACCTAAAACCCTTCTTGACAATCAACATGAGACATGGGATCAAATGACAAAAAGGAAATAAGGATTTTTACATAGAAAAATAATGTTGCTATGCCAAACTTATAGCTTATGTTAAATATGGCCTTTAAATATTTTAAAATAATGAAATGAAAGGTTCTATACATATACAGAACTAATACATATTGAAAAATTTATATTTTGTGCTAGAAGTTCAAATTTATTGATTGGGAATCAAATTTATTGATTCCCTAGCCACATCACAAGTTTATCGTTAGATCTTAATATTTCAAACTTCCATCTGGGATGTATATACCATTTATGAGACTTCTCTTTAAATCTCTGATTCTAAGAAAACAGAGACAAATGATGGACAAGAATCTACCTGGATGGAGTAAGTTTTGTATAAGTTAATGTTTTACATGCTTTTTAGAAGAAACTATTTGTTAAGATCTTCTCCAAAGTTGATCAAGCAAAACATGCATTCCCAATAGCAAAAAACATCAGAAGATCAATAATTCAGTTTATGTTTAGTACCTGGGTTTACCTGATGCCAAACTGGATGATTCATTCAGTTTTGTTAAAAGGTCACTCATCTTAGTGATAATTTTTATTATCACTATTAAACCCATTGCTGTCTGTAGCAAGGATTAATTATCAACCCAGCTTCCCCTTTCCCTATAGAAGTCATTTTTATTCTTTTTTTCATGGTCCCCAATAAAAACAATTTTTAAAAGTGGTACATAGCAAAACAAACTAATTAGATTCTGGTTGATTTAAAGCCTGTCAGAGTAAAGAACATGTTTCAAACTCCTTTTGTGATATTTGCTTTATGACATGGATAGTATTCTTTAGAGATTTTATTTTTAGTAGAATTATTATAGAAACACCTATCATCTACAATCCACAGTCCTAAACATTAAGGGTTTTTAACTAAGATTGTCATTTTATTTTTAATTTATGATTGATTTTTGGATAATATACTCTATGATCTGTAAAATATATACACTCATATGTATATATAGTACTGCCCTAGCATAAACTGTGTGTGTGCATGTGGGTTTGTGCACATGTGCAAAAAGCTGGTCCTCAAAATTCTCATTCCTGGCACAGTTCAGTAGGTGGAGGAAAAGAGGTTAACCAGCAAAGCACTAAGAGGCATCCATTGCATTTCTGTCCCTCTGGTCCCCAAGCATTCACCCAGGCTAATAAGAATTTCCTGAAGCATGTACAGTTATTTTTATTTGACGAGTCTGGAATTCTTTATTTTTTTTTTCTCCTTAAAAATCAAAGGAATCCTACAGATGCTGACATTAAATATACTGATGGGAATTATGATCATATGTCAGAAAAATATATAACTCCTTTGGGCTCTGTAAGAAGCTGACAGCCTTCCCATAAAATATTAACTGCTCACAATAAAATCCCTTCACAAGGAGTGAGAGGTTAGCAGAAAGAATCTGGAAGCCCTCAACAATGAATTTCGATTAACCGGGTGACTTCAATTCCCTTGTTCTAGTTGTTTTCAGTCTTCATATAGCTATGTAAAAATGCATAGAAATCACTAGCATATATTCATTTGCAAATGTCTGAAAGACATACAAATGTGAAAGCCCTCATTTCTAAGGAATATATGAACAATAAATTGATCATGTTACATTTGGCAGAAATGGAGAAGGTGAAGCAATATTGTTTCATCAACTAAGAAAGGTCAAGAGGTTGTCACCTTGGTGACCATCCCCTAAGTATGTGCAACACAACCCTCACTTTCTCTATATTCAGTTTGTAGATCTTTCATAACTGCTATTTCCTATTCTGCTATAGACTAAATATTCCTATACACTGAAATACACTCTACTGAAGAATATTCATATTAGGCTTTATTCTATAGTTATTCATGTAAATAAGAAATTTAGATAGCTGTGTGAAAATTTGCCAGTGTGAAAAATTGAAACACAGCTTGGAATAAAATGCATTAGCAATGCAAAAATAAAATTAGATCTCCCAGGAAATATGCATACCAAATAAAGTCATGAAAACATCGGATGGGCATTGAGTACCTTACCTAGATATCTTAAAAAGCAGTAAATTAGTTCTAAATTGGACAGGAGTTTGTTATTATTTTAGTTTACAATTAAGTCCCAAAGAGTAATATCAATGAGGAATTTCTTTTCCTTATTGGAAAAGAAATTTTCCTAAGTCCTTTTCGCCACATGGACAAAATTAGTCCAAATATATCCAAATAGACATACCTATCAGAAAAGCCACTTTTTCTTGTAAACAGACCCTAAATCAGGCTAGATTTTTCTGATAATAATTCCCTGCTCCCAAGAGATAACTGCTCTCTTGAACAGTTTTCAGAATTTGATATAATCTACAAAGTTCAAGTTTAAAGCAGGAGTCCTAAACCTCACTGTTTCCAATCCTAATACACTTGAGGAATTAGTCAGAATCCTGTGACATTCAGTTGAGATGTTCCCCAAATTCTAATTTTATCCCCCACTATAAGAATCAATAAATTCATCTTTTAAAACTGTGTTCCAGAATAGGTAGTCATGATTAATAAAGAGGCTAACAGTATGTCCAGTTGCAGTGATTTGCATTTAATTCATTTTTAAAATCTAATGCCATTGCCATTATTTCTATTAGATGGTGTCCTATATTAGTACAAGAGTCTTGTCTTTTGTTAATGAAAAATACCTGTCTTGACATCTTGGCTTGGGAATTTATTGACTTGCCATTCCTTCAAAATTAATATTATTCAAATATATAGTCAACATTCATTTGGTGTTTAGGAGAATAAAGTGATTTTTCTATTAGTAAAAGTTATATGTACAAACATGTATATATTATAAGCTTTTAAAATATGTGTTTACATAAGGCAGGCAAACAGGTAAGAGTAGAGATAATTCTGGAATAAAAATAGTAGTGTGGTGCCTGACAACATAAGAGTTATTAAAATGTAATACAATAAATACTCATCATGGAAATATTAAAAGATAAGCAAATCCTTTTAGCAATAAAGAAGAGACATATATGTCAATGGAACAGAGCAAAAGTGAGTAGAAACTTAGGTACATATGGAAGTTAATATACAATAAAAGAGCATTCCAAGTAATTTGGGAAAACAGTTTTCTATAAGAAATGTTGATCCACTTAGCTAGCAAACCACTGAGTAAAAATAACACAAAGCTGAACCTATGAAATAAACTACAAATGGGTCAAAGGTATGAAAATAATACAAAAAATTTAAAATGCCAGAAGAAAACCAGTACGTATTGTTTTATAAAAATCTAATGGGAGAGAAGAACACTCTAACTATAATTAAGAAAAAGAAATGAAAAAAATTTAGAGGACTGAATAAATTGTGAATACATCACTATCATATGGTAAATCTCAGTTCCATTACAAATATATACATACACATAATGGAAATAAAGAAAAACAGGAACTATGGGCTGATTCCCATGGAAATTACATGCATATATGATTGTATTTATTATATCAATATTAATATCTCTGGTGATTGTTAGCTACCTATCCAAAAATTAGTAAAATGAAAAAAATAAACTCATAGATAAAATCTGTAGACTCTACAAAGCTGTTTAATTTCTTAGAATCCTGGTAAGGACAGTGAATGTTAAAGAAGGACTATTTATTGACATATCTGGTATGTCTGGATTATAAGTATCTTGCAAACAGCCTGTTCTTACAAACCTGCCCACCACCACCACTGAAGTTATAATGGTTATGAAGAATCATGCAATAGAAAAAATAATGACATGTACTTCAATCGTGAAACACTCAATTTCAATTGTGCCTATTCTATTTACGTTAATGTTTTGTCAAGGTCTACAGATGAATGTTTTACATATTTTTAAATACTGAACTCTTGTTTGTAGAGTTTTCTTTGTAAAGTTTTACTTTCTTTGTTATTAGTCAAAATTTTTAAGTATGTGTGTGTGTATGTGTGTATATATATATATATAGTCTCAGCATAGTTATGAAGCAAAACAAAAAAAAAACCCACCTCTTTAAAGGTAAATATCAATACTAATTATATGTACATATCATAGTTAAAGATGCCAATATGGTTCATATTTAAGCTTAAGTTTTTGCCTTATTTCAAAGATCAATGTGGACTTACATCATTATCAAATGAACTGATAAAAAATGATGCTACTATAAAGTGACATTTCTAGCCATGTAATTATACAAGTTTAGTAATGAACACAAGAAAAAGAGAACATTATCCAACAATTATAAAGCATGCGTTTCTGAGAAAATAGTTTGAAAACTACACACACACACACACACACACACACACACACACACACCCCTGAGTATTAGAATATGTATCTGGCTCAAGTCACAACAAATATATGATATATTGTGAATATCATACGTGTATGATATATTTGTTGTAACTGGAGTCAGATACATATTCCAATAATCAAATCCATGAAGTAATACATGGATTAAGTAATACATGGAGTAATGATGAAGTAATACATGGAGTAATAATGAAGTAATACATGGATTTGCAAGATTAAGACAGCTACTATGATTACCTTAATTAAAAAATTTCTATATTATATATGGGATAATACCAGAAAATAAAATTTGTTATTCTGTGAAGTATGCAATAAGCCGTTAAACACTGCAATAAAATCAACTGGCACAAGAAGAAACACGATTATGTTACATTCATGTAAAACCTTTTGTGAAGTAATTTTCAAATATCAATCATGACTGATATTTATAATACAAACATGAAAGCAGCACTTACATTTTTAAAAAGCACAAACAAGTTCCCACTATCTCACACAGAGGAAAATGTTAAATCAGAACATCGTCATAATTGTGACTGATAATCTCTAATCACCTAAATCTCAGAGCTCAATTTTGTATAACAAAAGCAAGGGGGGCAAAGCAATTGGCATTTCATTGGAAAAGGATATTTTATCATCTCTTTAAAATGTGACAATTTATTCTTAATTAACAACTGATTAAATGGCATTTCACAGTTTTTGTAACACCACGAATAAATAACTCGTAAGCAATCAAGGCATTAGACAAAAATTAAAAGTGGGTACATCATAAAGTTTTCATGATTTCCACCTGCATTACACATCTGTTGAAGTTGAATTTGTAAGAAATATAAACTAGTCCATTGTTCATCATTTTGGAAAAAAATGAAATATTCCCTTAATCCTTGATGTTTTAAAAACGTGGATGCCATAATATTGTAAGTAGGAATACTGGAAAACAATGGCATAAAGGGGAAAAGATTTATTAAAAACATAGAAATGGATTGTGTATAAATACAATGAATAATAAACATTACTAATATAAACTCATTTTTTCTATATAATAGTTTTTAGAAGTTAGCATAGAAAATATATTATCTGTACCTATTATTTTCTTTATTCTGATATTTCTGGGATTCTTTTGCTTGACAGATGAGAAGTCCAAAAAAAAAAAAAAAAAAAGGCCCAGCCTTTGTAATAGCTTGGGAAGACAAACTTCCTCAAGTGGCAATTGCCTAAATTCATGTAAGCGTAAAATATGTAGTAAGTAATATAACAGATCAAAGATGAATTTCAATTCAGTGGCGGAAGCAAAAAAGAAACGAAATTTTTTCTTTCTTTCTTACAAAGGCAAGAAGGTGTTGGAGTGCTGGGAATGAGGTGGGAGTTGACCAATTCCCTCATCTGGCAGGTTACATGAACATGAAGATTGGGTCTCAAGATGAAGCAGCCATTTGAAGCCTCCAAAGACCACTTGAGCATAGCCATTCATTAAGAAATTGAATTTTGACAGAAACAGATGTAACAGGCTTCTTTTTATCTCTGCACTTTATAAACAAAACTGCCTCAAGAAGGGTGAACCTTCTCTGTTAGTCCCTTAACAGGATAAGACATTTGAATTAGGAAAATGAAATTGAAGAGTGATGAACTGTTTGGCACAGGAGAAGGAGGAGAGCTGAGTACTCTGAAGTGTAATCTTGCATGGGATTTGAGCAGAGGCTAGCGAGAAAAAGAGCACTAGTAAATGATATTGTGATCCCAAAAACACTCAATGTAATCTGCCAAGCTCATACATGCTTTATGTGTGTGATTTTCAGTGGTGAAGATTCAAAAAACAATAGTTTATATCAGATATTTTGTGATGTGAACTGAAGAAACATTCCAAGAATAAGCCTATGCCACAATTCCTGTCCTCCACTTGGGACTGGTACAGATTGTTAGAGGCTTAGGGGTTACCCTGGTCACAGTATCAAGGGGTTCAAGGCAAAGCCACATGGATATCAAGAAGCAAGTGACCCTCCACCTCCCTTACCCCACATACAAACAACTGAAGTCTGGATTTAAAAAATGCATTCATTTGTAATATTATTTCTTGGCATAAAACAACTATTTCATACTTGTTGAATTAATAACTAAAGAAAATACAAAAAGACTTTGCAATCATAATACACTGTTAATGAATTCATCTTGAAAATAAAAACTACTAATGATGATCATATTTTAATGTAAACTAAAATCAGTTTAAACAAAACAAGACACCAATATTAATAGCATAAACTATCCAGGTGACTTAACTGAATGTGCTATGTAAATGCAGACAATTACCTTAAGTGCTTTCCCTTTTCATCCAAAGGAAAATTTGTTTATACTATGCAGAGGCAAATACCATATATAAAAAATGTCTTCTGGTGATAAATGTTTTTCATTTTATGCAACCTTCTTGAATTACATTTGGTATGTTTACAAACATATACCAAGCTTCTTAGATATTGGCAAAAGAAAAGTATAACATATCCAAAAATATTCCATTTATATAAAATATACAAATTGTGGCTAAGAAATGACATAACTTTATTCAAGCAATTCTATAGTCTAAGAGCTTTAAAGTGTAGGTGGAAGGGATCTCAAAAGGATCATCTGATCCAGCATCAAGGCAAGAGCTTGTCTAAGCTAGGCTAGAGAGTAGGAGGCCCATTTCTTTTTTCATATTTGTGCTTCCTCAGACATGGGAAACCACCGTAAAAACATATTTCACCTAGCAACCATCAAATAAAGCATTTGAAAGCAATTAATAGATCACTCCTCAGCTGCTCCTTTTCAAAGCTAAACACTAAATCCTTCGCCATTTCCTGAGAGAACCCAGTTATCCAGACATCAACTATTTTTGTGTCTATTCAGAACCAAGATTTCTTTTCTTGTATTTTTTAAAAATGTGAAAACCCAGGGTACACAAGACAAAGCAGAAAGAGCAAGATGATGCACATCAGAGGAGAGAATATGTCTTATTACATAATGGATTTGGCTTCTTACACAACAACACCATAATGCAGAGTTAGGCACATCTCAAGGCTCATGCTGAAAATCAGATCTTGCTCCCCATTTCAATGATCTCCAGTTAGCTCTTCCTAAACCTGGCATTTCATTCAAGTTTAAACTTGTATTATTTTTATTAAGAGCGGTAAAATGGTTAGTGTACTGCTATAGGAAAGTTTGAAATCAGTGGCCTGGGTTTGAATCTCTGCTTAATTGTGTGGCCTAGACTAATTTCCTCAATTGTAAAATGCAAAAATTACTTTCTACATTCTAGATTAGATTATTTGTCGGACTGTCTTAGAAGGCACATATAAATCACCTAACAGGGGACCTGTTATGTAACAGACATTCCACAGGAGTTAACTTTCAACCCCAAATTGCTTCTTCCTGAAATATTTGCTGCCTGGGCACTTAAGTTAGATGTATAAAATTAACTTGATTTCTTCATTTTTAGCTTCCACATCCAGTTAGTTTTTTCCCTTTCACCCCTAGGACATTATTTCAAGCCTTCAGTATCATACAATTAGAAGGCGGCAGCTGATTCCTAACTAGTTTTCTTTCCCCCATTTTCTTCCCTCTCCATTTATTTTATTTATGTTTTGAAACAGGGTCTTGCCCTATCACCCAGGGTGAAGGGCAGGGGGACAATCATGGCTCAATGCAGTCTCAACCTCCCAGACACAAGTGATCCTCCCATCTCAGCCTCCCAAGTAGTTGGGAATATAGGAGTATGGCCAGCTACATTTTTAATTTTTTATTTATTTATTTTGGTAGACATGGGGTCTCAACATGTTTCCCAGGTTGGTCTGGAGCTCTTGAACTCAAGCTATCCTCCTGCTTCAGACTCCCAAAGTGCTGGGATTACAGGCATGAGCCACAGCACCAGATCCCTCTCCATTTTGGAAAATCTAACTATCTCATCACTTCCAGACTTTAAAAACAAAATAAAATAAAATCTTGCAAGAAAGTCTTGTTTTTACCAAATAAAGTTCAAGTTCGACATTACATAAGGCTTTCTCAAGGTAGTTATCTCCTTCCTTTCCTAACTTACACAGCACTGGTCCCTTCTTCCCCTTCACAGAACAGCCTTAACCTGTACTGCGGATATTTAAAGCCTACCTTAAATGTCAACTTAACCTTTTGCCTTGCCCTAGAAGAAAATAAACCATTTCCCATTTGATACTATTTGTACTATTACATTTAAAACCAAATTATTACTTGTACATAAATCATTTGAACTAAAAGATCCTAGAATAGAAATCTTTTAATATCTAATTGTGAAATAAAGTTAAAATGACCCAAGCAGGTACCCTAATTCAAACCCTCCCTCTAATTTTTGCTGTACCTTGTATTTAGGATCTTCAGGTTAAAAAAAAACAAACCTGCATTATATTTTGACTGCCAAGTTATATTGGCTTGAATCAAACTCATTTCTTTTGGGTAGCTTTATCTAATTGCCATTTACTCTCACGTTCATGTAGAGTTGACTATTTTTCTGTTATCCACACTGTAATTTCTATGGATTTCCATATTTTATAGAACCTATTTAACAGTTATTTCTTCATTCTACCTTGTAAATACCTAAAGGTTACAAACCATCTGTCATTTCCATCTTCAATGATTAGCACTGTGCCTGACACAGATAATTTAGACAATTCTTTGTTAATAAATGAATTCACAATAATAATTTAGATACATAAACATAGATCCAGATCCAGACATAGAGTCGGATGAAAATGTACAAAGAGATGCAGCTATCGACATAAACCTAAGTATAAATTACATCTCTTTTTCCTCAGAGAGCTTAGTGGTAAGGACTATTGCTGTTATTTTTTAATTTGGTTGTTGACTTACTGTTCTGTTTAACAATAAGAACAACAATAATAAATACACAATGGTTTGCAAACACTTAATGAATCATGCACCAGTAAACATATCAGACAAGGTACTGTGTGCTTGCATGCTTCTATCAACAAGTCAATGCAACAGTCTGTTTTCTACCTGTATGGATGAGGTATCTGATGCTCTAAGAGGTTAAAATATTTTCTTAAGATGATGTAACTGTAAGAAATGAAGGTAATTATTATTATCATTAAAACAAGACAGTAGGAGTGGAAGAAACAACCAGACTGTGGTAGGCAGAGGAAGTCCAAGTGAAAGAGAAGGAAGAGAGAATATCAGGAAAATCCCCTGGAATGCTTTCTTAGCAAGGCCAGCAGTCATTCAGTGTTGTCCTATCTTTCCCCCTCTAGGGCTAATTTGAATCCATCTTGCTGTGATTCAAGTCCTTCTTTTGGTTTTCAACCCCCTCATAACCTTGAGCTTACTAAAAACAAAACATAATAAAATTTTCCTGAAATACATTGCTTCCTTGTTTTCTTCCTTAAATATTCCTAATATCTATATCATGTTGCATTTTCTTCTGTTTTTCTCATTCACATTAATTCTCTGAAAAATGCTGCACACTGCCTTGGATAAGAGAGGAAATGGTAAAGTCAGCATCACTCCTTTTGTCTTTGCATCTCAACCTGAAATATTCTGTGTGCTTATTAAAGGCGTTGTGCCACCCCTCAGCATAGCAGGGCCACAGACAAGTCAATATATTTAAATTTAAAACAGATTTCAGGAAATGGTGACTTCATAATTTTCCATTAAACATGACCAACATCAGTCACTTAGGAATGGAAACACTTTTTTTTTTCCATCAAATAGTTTGTCACATTAGTTTATAAATTGTGGTAGGTGGGTAGTGAAAGGTTTAAATAGTATATTTTGTGTTTAAAAATAGGGTAACTATACCTAGCAATAATGCGCTGCATATTTCAAATGGCTAGAAGAGAGGATTTTGAATGCTCGCACAACAAATATAACAACTGCACATATTTAGGTGATACAATGTGATGTTTTGCTACATGTATACATTGTGTAATGATCAAATCATGGTGATTATATTCATTACCTAAATATGTATATTTTCAAAAACTATATTTTCAGTATTTACAACTGCAAAAACACAGTGGGGAGAAAATGAAGTTGATGGATATTTTGTGGTTTTTTTTTCTACATACCTCTTGCTTTCAATGTGCAGTGTTTAATCATCTTTTTCTTTTTAGTATAAAAATCTCATGTTCAACAATGTTAGAATTTATAGTCCAACGGCAAGGGGGCTTGTGTTTCCTATTTATATGTTCATTTTCTTAACAAACAATTTTACTTTCATATATCATACACCTCTTGAAACTAACATCTTTCTTGACCATAATGCTGTATACCCATCTTTTGATCCATTACTCAATTTATCCTGCCTATTGATGGCTCTTAAGAGATTTCGTGACAAATTCCCATGTGTCTGTGGGAGTGGGAAAGAAAACTGTAAAACAACAACAAAAAGGCGATCTTTTGAAAATAAGATATACATTCTTGTAATTGTGCACCAAATGTTAGCACTGCCCCAGAAGTTAGCATTTTCTTCAGTAAAGCTGTATCACTGTACTTACATATTTTATATTTGGATCATGCCAAATTCTTATGTAATCCTACCATATTGATAAAATTATTCATTTTGGCTGTAAAAATTCAAAGTAATTAAATTATTTAATTTTTTAAGCTTTCTAGAAAGTCTGAACTAAATCTTTCAAGATGGCAAGGAAAAGCAATTTATCTTTTCTAGTTCTTCCTCCTTCTATTTGCAAATTATCTATATTTTGGACCTCAGCCATTTTTCTAGTTAATGAAGTTAATGGCTTCATCATGCCGTGTAATTCACTTTGTACAATCTATATAATAAAAGCAGTAGATGATATAGAATATTCTTGACATTCATGAATATTAAATGTTGAAAAGTAATTAGATAGTAAAAATATAAATATGAATAAAAATAATGAAACACTAAGGGAAATGTTTGTGTGGCAATATATCAGCTTTAAGCAGCTTGCTTAGAGAAAACTGTAGCAAATATTTATACAGTAATGACGATCTTCTAGGGCATTTTGATATGTATCATTACATTTCATCTTCACGGCAACCTGAGATAAAAATTCTTTACATTCTACAGAAATAAACAAAGTGGGGTAAGTAAAGGCTGAGCTAGGATTGTTCTCTATAGTACATATTTCCTTGGCAAATTATTTGCTTCTCTTTTCCACGCCGATATTTTCTGCCCCTTCGAATGTGAATTCCTGTACTGCATAATTCTCTCTACATTCCTCTGAACAGGCTTTATTTGTACTGTAACAATGTATATGATAAATTTTAAAATATCCTTTTACTTTTTAAGTCCTAGAGTGGTAAAAATTATAAACCAGAAACTTTTGATAATTTCATTGCTTTTTTTCTCCTTCAAATTCCTACATGAAGTTTTCATTAAAATTCTACTTTTGGCCCTGTTTGACAAGTTCATCCTTGGCCACAACTTCAACAGCTTTCTCTTCACAAATGCCCCCCAAATCCTCTGTTCCTAAATCTTCATTCCTCTCTCTTGAGTCCTAGACCTATAGGACTCTGTCTGGAAATCTATTAGTACCCTACATTCAATATGCATCAAATGGAATGGATTAACAACTCCTCTCTCATGTAACTTCCATACTTTGGCTGATGTTCCGACCCTTCCAACAGTACCCCAAACTAGAACTCACTCCAGGCCAAACAACCAGGACTAGTAACAGTGTTTGCCTAGATGTTTTTCCCCCATTCTCTTTCCAACTGCCATTAGCAGAGCTTTGGCTACCAACATATAGGCGCTCAAAGATCTCCAAGAAAATGAAGAAGCACCACCTTAGCGTTGCCTGCCATTATTTCTCAAATGTTATAAATGTATAAACTCTTTGCATAGAAAAACAAAATTACAGGTTGGGCATAGTGGCTCACGCCTATAATCTTAACATTTTGGGAAGCTGAGGCGGGTGGATCACCACATCAGAAGTTCGAGACAAGTCTGGCCAACATGGTTAAACTTGTCTTCAGTAAAAATACAAAAAAATAGCTGGGCATGGTGTTGGATGCCTGTACACTCTCAGCTACTCAGGAGGCTGAGGTGGGAGAATCACTTGAGCCCAGGAGGCAGAGGTTGCAGTGAGCTGAGATCATACCACTAAACTCCAGCCTGGGCGACAGAGTGAGACTCTATCTCAAAAAAAAAAAAAAAAAAAAAAAAGAAAGAAAGAAAAGATAAACAAAAATTATAGTGCTCTTACGTTGATCTTAATTATGCCTTCATATTGTTACTTAGTCATAACTTAAATGTACAAACCTAGATATAAAATTCTTATTTTGATAGCTATATAATCATAAATGAAAGCAAATTTTCAAATGAAACACAAACTAAACTACAAAATACAATGACTCTAATTTAATACGTTAAATGATAGTGTGTTGTCGAAACTAAAACTTATGTTAATATGAGAATAAGAACTAGCTACTATAATATAAATTTACTCTACTTTGCAAGCCTAGACCACCATATGTACCTCTAATTTCTCCATAGAAACTTATCTGAAACCTCATTTGGTCTTCATATGGCTAATATGCATCATTTATACATTAACACCACCACTGTAGTTTTCTCATTCCTCTACATTAAATTACTAGAATTGGATGTCCATATTACCATAAATACCAATAAAATATCAGTCACTTAAATTATGTGAAAATAATTGTTTATATCATACTATACAGATAATTTTGAACAAACAGGTTAATTTTGAGATTATAAAAGAAATGAAAATGAAAGCATGCTCTGAGAGACTATATCCACAAATTTCCCAATAGTCTTCAGGGCAAAGTTGGAGAAACACAAGCCCATACATATGCAGTAGCACCCTGGCATTTCTCATTATCACCACAATAAACTCTAATAGATGGTTCAGGGTTGGCTGGATACACCTTCTTATTGCTGAGCTCTCTTGTGCATTAAGCTCTGTCATTCCTGGAACGTTGCTTATGGTAAGCTTCATTTCTTTGTATTTCATTTATGTGTTTCACTTGTCCTATTGCCTACTGGATGAGAAGCTACTTTGGGATATTATTTAAATATTTATATACTTAGTTTATATATTCATATTTAAACTTCTGTAGCACCAAACACAGTGCTTCCCATCAGTTAGGTACTCCACTGTGTTCATTTCTTTAATAAGTACTTATTGAGCTTCTGAAATATGCCCAGCAGCTGCAAGGACTGAGGATAGTGGTGGAAAAATTAGCCTTTGCCCTTAAAGAGTTTATATTGTAGTGGGGAAACAATTACAAAACAAGTATGTGACATCATTTCTGATGGTCATAAGTTGATAAGGCAAAAATAAAGCCTGCTCAGGAGACTGCCAAAGGAAATTCTTTAGCTAAGGTGATCGGGAAAGGCTGTATCAAGGAGAAGGCAAGTGAGCTGAGATCAGCTGAATCTAGGTTCAACTTCATATTATATTTATAATATCCATTTGTCAACTGTGGCTTCCAGTAGACTAGTGCTTCTTAATTGCAGATAAATTGTTCTGCTCATTTTTTGTGACAGGAGATCAACAAGTTTTTATATTGGCATCTATTGTATCATCAAATTGCCATTAAAACAGCATGGGTGGGCACACTTTTCCCCCATTTAATGGATGATAAAACTGAGTCTTAGAAAAGTATCCAAAATGCTTATTCCAAAGTTTGAAGTAATCTCTACTTGTTGAGCTGTACATGAAACTTAAACCTTTTTGATTGTCTTTTCATGACATGACACCAGCTTCTAGTATATTAAGAGTTCCAGTAATGTTTTCCTGGTGGTCACATATTCTTAGTAATTAATAACAATGAATGAACTTCTAAGAGAGGAAAACTATGGCTATCAAAATATTCTCATAAAATATATTGCCTTAGTCTAAAATGATAAATAGTTGATCGAATTTAATGGAAGCATATAGTTTTAGTTTAGGTGACTTTCAAACTTTCACAATGAAGACACTTGTAAACAAGGAGACAGCTTCAACACCAGTAATAAGCAAGTAACTGTCAATGCTTTAGTTAGACAGCAACTACAACAACAACAAAAGTTTGGGGTAAGCTATACAGTATTAAAAAGATCTGTCTGACCAATCTTGAGGATAAAGGCTGAGTCATATAATTATTGTGAATGACTAATGAAGTTAGCAGGGCCATTTGTGCTGAAGAACCAAATTATATTTTAATTCATTTAACACAGTCTATGAGAGTAAAGCTAATAATTAAATGCCAAAGATCATGTAACAATAGAATCTACTTTTAATTTCCTTGGATTAGAAATGTGTATCTCGTTTATTATAAAATATGTCTGCTTTGATAAAAGATGTTCATCATGATCACAACATCAATATTTCTAATGTCGTCTCATTTAATTCCTTAGAGATCTGAGACAAGGCCCCAGAACAAGCTAGAAACAAGTCTGCAATGTGCACTCAACAAATGTTCAAACATTATTAAAATAAGGATGCATTCTTCCTTCTAGGCAACCCTGTTTGTTTTGTGTTAAAGTCTTGAGGAAAAAACAAACTTATAAAAGTGGGAAAATGTGGTATTGTACTGTTAATAAAGCCCACATCAAAACAAATAATTCCCTTATTTCTCTATATTTGCACTATTTATAGGTCACCCTCTTTTTGTTAATGAAATTCTAGATGATTGAAACAGTGCAGAAATCTCCATTTCACATAGTAAATGCTACCTTTCCACCAGAGTAAGCTGAAGAAGCGCTAGCAAGAGAAGCAATATTTGTCCTTCCTAAGATCTTCTTGTCTCCCATCTTTGTTTTTCTCTGCATTACGGTTATGTCTCTCCTCCTTCACTAGTCTATTTTGTGACTAATTATATTTATGTCTTCTAAGGGATTTAAAAAGATTCATTAAAAATATCAAGAGCATATCATCAAGACAGAAATTTTGATCCAAACAAGACACTAGAAGAAAGTGAGATGAGAACTACATAGTTGGATGTATGTGCTTTGCTAATCGTTTTACATATAAGCTCTTGCATTTCATCTCAGACTTGTTCCAAGGGAAGATACTTTAATTTCTCAAATCATTACTGGATTCTCAGAGAGGTTAAATGGGTTTACCCAATGTCATGCTAGAAGGATATGGTAGAGCTGGGATGTGAGCTCAGATCTTGGAACTTAGTGTTTTCCACTCTAGGCTGCCTCCCAACAAAACATATTTTTGTTTTGTTTTGTTTTTGTTTTGTTTGTTTTTTTGAGACAGAGTCTTGCTCTGTTTCCAGGAAGGAGTGTAGTGGTGTGGTGTGATCTCAGCTCACTGGAACCTCTGCCTCCCAGGTTCAAGGGAGTCTCCTGCCTCAGCCTCCTGAGTAGGTAGGACTGCAGGAGCACACCACCATACCTGGTTAATTTTTGTATTTTTAGTAGAGGCGGGGTTTCACCATCCTGGCCAGGATGGTCTCAATCTCTTGACCTTGTGATCCACCTGCCTTGGTCTCCCAAAGTGCTAGGATTACAGGCATGAGCCACCACGCCTGTCCTGTGTTGTGTTCTTAAATGGACTGAACCACAATCTTCTGCAGCAGTGGATGTAAATGTAAAACTTTTCCATTTTATTTCCAGCATTGCTGTGAACAAAGGATTACTCTTTATTCAATTTCAATGGGCAGAGCTAGAGAATAGGGATGGATGTGTAAGTATGTCCTTGAGGATTTTAGTGACCCCGAGGGAAGAGGGACATGGACTATGTTTCTATCCACAGACACAGAATCTCAGGATATGCTTACTTTTATTTACGAATAGAAATCCCTTTCTCTCAGCAATTATATAGAATATTGTGCCGTCTTTCATCCCGTAAGTATTCTGCAGAGAAAAATTGAAAAATTGGGAGAACCCCACTTATGGGTTGCTAATGTCTGTCTAATCTATAGCGTCTTCACTATTTTCTGGTTAAGATGCTCATACCCACAAAATGTTGTAATGAATTTGTAAAGAACAAGACATTTAAAAATAAAAATTAACAAATTTTATTGATTCTAAAATGTATCACTTAATGTCAATGTTACAAGATCATTGTCATTATATTCGTTTACCTATATGAAAACTGATACATAGAGAGAATATGTCACTTACTCAAGAAAGCTAGAAAATGGCCAGATAGTAATTTCAGTGCCTGAGCTTACTACTTCATTAGTACTATTTGATCCACAGTTATTTTGCCAATAAAAATTACCTAAGACTATTAATTCCATAGAAACAGAAAATATGCTTTTCCCTTTTCATATGTTAGAAGCAATACAGATCGATTTGATACTTAATATATGGGAAAGAAGTGGAAGAGAGGGAAATAAAAGAACGAGAGAAAACAAAACTGGAAAAGGAGAAAAGGGGACGGGAAATGAGGTAAGAGAAGGAGAAGGGAGGAGAGAAGAGAGAAAATAGAAGGACACAGGAAAGGAAATGGAAGGTTGGACAAAGGGAAAGGAAACAAAGGGAAGGAATGGAAGTTTGAAATAAGAGAGGGAAGAAGATAAGAAGGAAGGAAAGAAGATTCCACCCAAACTCAGAATTTCTGTTATGTCAGTGTCTGTGCAGTGGATGAAGTATCTGGAAGTAGATTTCCTTGAACGTCCCATTAGTCTACTTAGTCAACAAAAGCAGCCCTCTTGTATGTACTAGTCATAGAGAAGGAACAGTATATAAAACCTTAGGAAATGAAAGATTCTTAAAGGGAATAACTTAAGAACGTTTCAGAAGTAGAAGAGATAAGATCTAATTAAAAAAAAAAAAAAAAAAAAAACACCTGGCAAAGACAAAGATGTATGACCTAGTCCCAGCAATTTGATTCACAACATTTCATCCAATTTGATGAAAATGTTGTGAAACTTACTTCTCATCTTTGAACTCTAACTTTCTATTCTAAAGTGATGGGTCCGTCTAGGATGCTCTGTAAGGGTTATTTCCAGTTTTAAAAATCTATCTTGACTACACTAGAGCAGAATTAATTTTTTCTAACCGTATTTTCTCTCATTTGAAAGAAGACAATAGATACCAAAATGACTACTCCCACTAATATATGTTTTCAAATAAATAATATATAAACTGAGGTCAAGCTTAAGATTCCTGCATCTTTCAGAAGCACTCACTTTTTGAGCACTTACAAGTCAGAGAGGACTAGAAGGAAAATAAGATGACTCAGGTGTGTCCTATTCAGTATTAAATTGTCAACATTTACATTTTTATCAGCATCATGCTTCCAGTAAGGTTTATGATATATTGCCTTAGTTGTCTTGGGATATTGTTGATATAACAGTATCTATTATTTTTCAATAATAGAAAGGTAAGCCTTTTTCCAGTTACAATATGCTCTTCTCACATTTCAGAGAGGCATGAAATATAATGATATATTACCCTTATTTCTATTCCAGAATCTAACGTATATCCAATTGTATGTGTAAATTCAGCTAGATGATTAAAAAGGAGGGAATAAGTCAAGTTAAACAAATTGAGATTTAATTCACCACATAGAGGGTAAGAAAGCAAGGATGAAATATTTGGACATCCTCCTGCTTGCCAATGAAGTAGCAGCTAATTTGGGAAATAACTGAAACATTAACCCACAGATGTTTATTACCCTCATCTCCAAGCAGCAGTCATTTAATACAGTCCTTCCTAGGCTTGTGAATCACCTTCTTCTAGCACCTATTCTGACTGCCAAATCCTAAAGGAGTACATAGAAACATCTTTAAATGCTTCAACTTATATATCCCAGTTTTTCCCTTATGACCAGAGGTAGAAGTTTTGGTAACTATGGCACAAGTGTTGCTTGGGAAAATCTCTGAACATTATTAAATAACCAAATCTCTAGTCCTACTCATTCCAGTACATACTACAGAGAGCTGCCCCAGTGAAAAGAACTGGATTGACAATCCCACTTCTATAATTTCAACCATCTGTACTTGTGACTTTTGATTTACATTTCAAATTTGAAACAGCTATTTGTTTTCTCTGTTCAAAGCATCAAAATTCATAAAGCATGTCTCTCCAGAATTAGTATTCATATGGGCCTTTTGTTGCACCTCAGTTCCAGCTGTTCCAAATTTGGTGAAATCCACCCTGTCATTTTTGCCCAATGCAGTAACAGACAACAGAAACTTAATGATTTATTCACAATGTTACAGAATAAAGATGAGGAAGTTGTACATTGTTGATAAACAGAACAGTAGTTGGGGGAAAGTGCTGACCTGATCTTTGTCTGTTTCTGTTATTGAATGGAAGACTGGGAAATATGTTTTTGCTACATTAAAACTGGATTTGTTAAGTCCAGCAAATTATGGACTTGTATTTCCCCCCTCATTTCTTACTGCTATTGGTGAGGATTCTAACTCCCAAGTATTAAATGCCTATAATAAATGGATGAAAATGGCAACTTCAGGTGTATACAAAGGAACAAAATGTCAAGAAAGGTAACATCTTTTACTGCCTAATAACTGAGCCTCATTTACAAAGTAATCACTGATGGACATAAAACTTTTACCTAGAAATAGTAGAAACGTATAGCCTAACTTTAAATGTAAAGACTACATATTAAACATACAACCAAGTCTTAATTATCAGAAGCCATCAATTGGATTTTGTTTTATTGCCTTTGAAGGAGGCAAGAAAATAAGAAATTAAGTTTGCTTGGAGAGTTAATCAAATGTAGATGAAATAAAAATCATTCAGTGTTTGGAGCACAATTGCTATTTATCCAATCCAACATTCTATACCAGTGCCTTCCAATAGAACGTGCAATTATGAAAATGTTCTTTACCTGCTGCTGTCTATGGTAGCCACAAGTCACATGTAGTTATTGAGCAGCTGAAATATGGCTAGTGCAATGAAAAAATATTTTTTAAATTTTAATTGTTTTTAATTTAAATAACCCCATGTGGCTAGTTACCACATTGTATGGCACAGTTCTAGACCTTCTATATCTGTTTTTCTCTTGAGTAAATATTTAAATTCAGAATAAGGATAATATTATACATTCTCACAATTCAAGGAAAAACTACTTTATTAACTAAAATTATATTACTAAACATCAAATCTATGCTAATATGATTTTTAATAAGATTTTCAGTAGCAAAGATTCAAACCTAGGAAAGCTGCCTAGGTGATTTGTGATATGCACCTTACCATAAAAAGGTACTTTAATAGAAAACATATGGGTCTGGAGAATCAGTTCTATGTTCAAATTCTCACCCAAGGGCTTCCTTGCTATGTGCCTTCAGGCAAGCTACCAATTATTCTAGGGTTCATCTTCATTCTCTGAAAGTTTGAAATAACTGTAACATAACAACAATGTTAAAAGGATTAAATGAGATAATCTGCAAAATACAAGATACCTGGCAGAATAAAATTTTTCATATTTACCAGGGATAAAATATGTATTAGATAAATTTCCCACACCTGGCCCCATCTCTACTAAAAGTACAAAAAAATTAGCCAGGCATGGTGGTGCGTGCCTGTAGTCCCAGCTACTCAGGAGGCTGAGGCAGGAGAATTGCTTGAAACCGGAAAATGGAAGTTGTAGTGAGCCGGGATCATGCCTCTGCACTCCAGCCTAGCGATAGAGCGAGACGCTGTCTCAAAAAAATAAAATAAAAAATAAAAATTCCCAATTCTCAAATTCCCAGAGTATAATTATACAAGGTTTAACCACACACACAAAAATTCTCCTCCCTCAAAAAATAAAACATAAAACACCAGAAAGTTTAAATGCATTTTAATGAAAAAAATGAGGAAAAGAAGTTTTATACAATGTAATTTTTTCCTTTTATTCACTGAAAGCTAAAGGATCACAGATTTTTTCTGCTTTGTTGATTATCAAATCTGAATGTTTAGAATAGCCATTGCTACATACTAGCCATTGCTACATACTAGTCATTCCATAACATTTGCTAAATGAGGAAGACACAAGCAAGTACGTAGTCACACTCCTTTAAATTTCAAGATTTCACAGTTACAATAATAATTTGAAGTTCAGACAATAGCATTAAGTTATTAGTCCTCTTCCCTCGGAGTCAGTCTGTCTAGTTACTTTATTTTCAAAATGATTCTCATTTTTGTTCTTCCTCTCTACCATTAATGCCTTTTCTCTGCCCTGATGACCGCAGCCCGATGACCATATTAGCCTTCTAGCTGCCAGCCTCAACTGAACAGCTGCCTCTTTGACTCTAGCCTTTATAGCAGCAAACCATACTCTGGAGTTTCAATCACTTCAATGGTAAAAGAGACACTAGTAATCATGATTAAGAAGGAACCAATGCTTCCAAATAATTTAAACACACACTTGAATGCATATTTTTGAAAATTATTCATATCTGAAGGCAAGTAGATACAAGTTATGCTTTTGCTCCACCTTTAAATCTAAGCAAGTTATTTTTATAAATATATAAATGTAGAAAAGAGACTATATTACAAATTCACTCTTGCTTGCATTTGCATTTTCCCTCAAGAATAAGAACCAAGTTCCTGCCAGAGCAGCAGGAATTAAGTACAAATCCAACTTTTCTTATATTTGTTATAGGAGTCATAGGTAGGGATGTGTCACTCATAGAAAAGTCCTCTGTCATAGAAAAGTCATCATGGTGAAAAAAATACATTTCAGAATTGTTGTTCTGAAATGCTTTCAATCATTTCTTCCTAATAAATTGTTTCATTGTAGCATTCCCCAGATCAAGAGCTAAATATTTTCTATTTCTCACTCTATTAACTTGAAATATCTCGCTTTTGCCTTCAAGGTTGTCAGTGCACTAGTCTCCCCTGGACCTTTACAGTCTTGCTTTCTTAAATCCTCACAAAACTCATCATTCATACTTGCTAAACCCATCATTCAATGTATAATGAACACCCACTGCTATTCAGGATGTTGAGACTTGAATAAAAGATTTCTGGTCACCTCACTTGTATTCCTTTAACAATTTAAATCCTAACAAACACAATCCTTCTACCTTAAAGCCTGACATTCAGCGATCCCTCAATTTGAGCTCCTCTGAGGTTTACTGAACATGTGATTAGCTTCTTGCACTGTTCACTCCTGTTTCATGTGCTTCAGTTTTGACACTTTTATTTAACTGAAGAGTGATTGATGCCTATAATCTTAAAGTATACTTTTTAAAAACTCTTCCTCTTTCCAATTTTTTATACTTGCCCAATTTATAATATAATAAAGATTAATTCAATCTAATTTCTTGTATTGCATTATTTGCTACGTGAACATTAGTAAGTTTCTTTATCATTCTTAAATCTAATAGGCAAAAACTGTTTTCTCAATGTGGTTATTGTGGGGATGAATAAGGTTATTTCAAAGCATTTTACAAACATAATAAATACTTCTACCAACAAAGGAGAATAACAACCCTTGGTACTAGACTAAGAATTACACTTATCAAAAAGGCTTCAAATAATCAAGTGAAATGAAACAATCCATGCATTTGACACATAAGTGGTTCTCAGTACATGATGGTTGAATGCTAAATTGTATAAGACTATAATACATTAGTATGCATATATAAACAAAAATATATGAATGCATAATTTACTCTTAAAAAGGTGTTTAGTTATGTAGGGTAATAGAGGCCACATAGATCTGAATGTCTCTATTCATACTTCAAACTCATACAGAACAACAAGAGGAGGAAATAAGATCACCTTCACCTTATGGTTACAAATAAGCAGGAGATGTAAAATACTAAACACTTCAAATGATGTGTAACAAAGAGGAAATATATCCTAACTGGGAGAGTCAGCTCAAGTCCATGCTAAAACAGATCATAGTGGGAAAGAGGAGAGGTGATGAGAGCCTAGCATTTGGAACACAGAACTGTTCTTCAAAAGAGAGATTCTGAGAACTAGGAAGATAGGTCACAAACTTAGTAGATGAGAGTTTTAGCCACTTTGCAGCTCAAAGAAAGAGCTTGTAAGGACACAGGACCAGAAGTCTTGAAAGACATTCCTTCTAGAGGAAAAATAGGTGACTTTGGAAATAGAGGTACCCCTGAGGGTTATGAAGGGAAAAAATAAGTATTCATATATGTGTATATATGTATTTCCTTGAATGTAAAATTCAAACT
This sequence comes from Sapajus apella, assembly GCF_009761245.1. Taxonomy (NCBI): domain Eukaryota; kingdom Metazoa; phylum Chordata; class Mammalia; order Primates; family Cebidae; genus Sapajus; species Sapajus apella. The sequence continues at coordinate 5,999,730 of NW_022436958.1, forward strand.
ATCAGAAATGAAATAATTTTGGGGAAAAAAAGGAAATTGTGATATAAAGTTGGCTGAATTCAGTGGGAAATTAAAAAAAAAAAAAAGAAATCTCCGAGCTGAAGGGTAAATCCAAAGTTCCCAAGGGATGACATATTTGACTTAAATAATAATAAAGAGGATTTAGCAACATAATAGACACAACAAAGAGAGCAAAAGAAGTTCAACATATGTAAAATTGGTTTCCTTAAGGAAAATCAAACAAAAGATAGACAGAATTAATATTTAAAATCACAGTCTAAAAAAAATTCTGGAAAAGCAGGAAACCCCAATTCAACATTTTTTAAACATTTGCATGTTTAATCAGCTTTCCATGTAACATGAAAAACTGATTCAGAAACACCAACTCAGGTCATATGCTAATAAAACAATTATATTGTAAAACTAAGGAAAAAAAATGTGGACTACTTGGTAAAATGAGCCAATCATTTATAAAGAAATGAATATAATTTATCATGCTGGTATCATACTTCTCAACAGGAATGTACAAAGCGAGATACTACTGCATTAAAACATTTAAAAATTTTAAAGAGTGAATGAGCAAAGGCTTTATTATCCAGCCAGCGTTTCAGTATCAAGGTTATACAAAACACATTTAAACATGCAAGAATTCAGGGAATGCTGAACTTCAAGTCCTTCCTGAGGAATCTGCTACAAAAATTATTTTATATATTTAATAGACCATTGGGAAGAGCTCAGAAAATGACTAATGGTAAGTGTTTATTGCATTAATTTCAGACCTATGACCAAAGCAAAGGTGCTGACAAATGGAAAGAATGACATAAATATGTTATGATTTGACAAGATAGAACCATCTTAATTAAAATAATGACAAAGGGCTGAACACAGTGACTCATGCCTGTATTCTCAACACTTTGGGAGGCACAGGCAGGAGTGTCACTTGAGTCCAGCAGTTTCAGGCTAGCCTGGGCAACATGTTGAAACCCCATCTCTAAAAAAAAAAAAAAAAAAAATTAACTGGATGTGATGGTAGGTGCCTGCAGTCCCAGGTACTTCATTTTGGTTATAATATCGGTAAAATAACTAAACCTATATTTTGCATATTGTGGAAAAAGTCAAATTAGGTAAAAACATTGCTTTGTTGAGAATCAGGGTTCTCATCATGGGAGGAGAGGAACAGAAATGAGATGGGGAAAGTAAGAAATACTCTGTAGTATTTAACTTGAATTGCAGCTATCATTATGATTTCATAATTAGGAAAAAATAATTATCCACTGAAAGAGCCTGGAAATAAGGATACTGTAATAGCAAGAATCATATTTAGTATCTGGATATTGCCTTTTAAAATGAACCAAGACTCTTTGAAGAGATGCTGATTTTAGGTCTGGAGCAGGAAGAGTGCAAACTGAAAATAAAATATATTTGGGGGCAAAAAATCAAAGACCTGCTTACTGGCTGGTAGGAACATGGGATGAGGTTAAAAGAAAAAAAAGCAAGATTTTCCATATTGAGCAAATTTGTAGCATTTTTTACGTAAAATATACCAATGAAAAAGTTTAATAAAAGGATAGCTTAGTAAATTTTTATGACCAGAACACTCTCTTTAACCAGAATCCAGATTAAGACATATAATAATGTTAGAAGCAACATTTATACACCATCAAGAGGTATACATATATATTGAGAGAGACAAAGAGGAATATATAAAATACTTTCTCTTAAAATTTTCAGACTAAAGTTTGCATCTAAAATTCAATGTAGTAAAACAATATAATGAACTACAAATTATTTATTTATTTTTACTCTTCATAGAGTAGGTGTTTAATCCAGAACATTTGTCTGATTTCTGAATTTCAGTTCTAATTTTAATTGACTGACTAGCTGGCATATATATTTCCTTGAAAAATATATAAAAATCCAATGAGTTTTTGCAATCATTAAAATAATCCTAATTTTTTTCTATTGATCATATTTTACTACTTCTGGATCACAAGCTTGGAAACCACTGTTATTGATGGAAAATATGGCCTAGGAACAGGGTTCTTTCAAAATATTATTTTGTTTGAATGTTGGTTGAATGACAAAGAAAACAATATAAGCTTGTATATAAAACTGAATGACAACTTTGAACTTATATTTTATTAGTACTGCTCGAATATGACTAATTATGGTATTAGCCGCTGCTTGCCAAGGAAATATAACCCGTTTTATAAAAACAATTCCCTCCCTGCCAAAACAATCCCTGGAATTGATTTTGAAAGAGGAATAAATCCTTTAAGAATTCCTAATTGGATCAAGGCTTTAGTAAATAAATTGTTTTTGAGAAAAAGCAAAAGGGCATCTCAAAAGTACTCTATAACTTTAAATGATAAAAAATATAATTCATATTTCTCATGTGACCAATAACAAACTAGTTGTAACTTGAAGAATAAATTAAAAAATAAAACGCTGCAGTTAATTTCTGCTGTTTATTTCCAATGGGATTAAAAAGGCATTTTAAGCCAAACTTCAGGAATCTTATGGCTATTGGATTACTTCAAATTTATTATGCAGACAGTAGAACTTTATACATTGATCTGTGTACCATTGCTCTTAAAGACAAGTAAAAATTTAATTAAACCCCTATGTAGATTTTATGAGATATTACATTTTAAATCCTAGTAAAAATGGTGGTATTGCAAATATAAGCATCAAATATTTGAATAAACACATTTTTATTACGGCACATGATAGAAAAATCTTTTTAACAATATTTGTCATTATATATCACACATATTGTGTTGTATATATAATTTACAGTATGGTATATACATCACATTATATCCATATATATAAAATGATATATGTCACACACACACACACACACACACACACACACA